>NW_026938044.1:0-11552 GCF_032062105.1 Saccostrea cuccullata | reverse complement strand
TTCAAATCTCCCATTTTGTCCAGAAATGTGTATTTACTGTCTGCTGAAAGGGTTATACCTGTCTTGTTAAAAATGTCTAATAGATCATTACCTGCATGGAAGCGAAGGGCAATACAGGTGTTGATCTTCTGCATTGCACACAGATCTTTATTTCTCTTATTCATGGCCATAGCATACATCATAGCAATTGTGGAATTGCCAGTAGCAGTTTTCTGTTGATCAGCATGTAATGGGGATGTTAATGTCTGAAAAACTCTAAAAACAAATGGGAAACAGTTTTGAAATTCAAGCAGACATTTATGCAAAATATCCTCTGATTTTAAGCGAGATGGATGTTGTAATGTTCTGAGGACTGACGGACCTGGTGGAATGTTCAACGAACATAAATTATCAGCAATGACTTCAGTTTCTAGTAAAATCAATTTCTGAATTTCAGACAGTAGTACTTTGTTTTTGAAAACATCATCTGCAGAACAGCATTGACTCTGGTTGGTTTTGTCGTCTTTCTTGCAGAAGAGCTCTTGTTTTGCCTTAACTGAATTCAGGTGTGTTGTATCCAATGGTGATGCAAGACTACCATAGTTATGATCTGTATGACACATCTGAGATTTATTTGTGTCAATTGGTACATCTGTTTCAAGTTCCAAAAACTGAAGTTTCTTTTTCTTTTTAGAGTGGGTTTTCCTCATAGATACATTCTCTTTATTGTTCACATCATCTGTATTTTCTTTTTTGGTAGAACTAGGTGTCAAGGTAGGTGTCTGAGAAAATGCCATTCGTTTTGTTGAACATGTCGAGGTAGATTTTCTGTTGACAGCTTCCTTCAATATATTTTGAAAATGTACACAGTTTTCTAGTTGTCTTTTGCAAGATAAACATATCTTGCAATCCTGGAATGAAATGGAATGAAATGTGATGTCTAAACACTTCTTTATATTCTGTAAAACAGCATTGTTCTCTGGGAGTGGGAGGGCTACATTTGTAATTATATTCCTTAACTTCCCTGAGGGGGAGCGAAAGCAGATAAAGCAATGCGGTTCCAGTGACTGTCCTCTAAAAATTGTCTTCAGAGGTGTATGTCTTAAATCACCCATAATTATATCTGTGGATTAATAAAAGTTAAGATCAGTGATTGTCTCTCACCTTATATAAAAAGTACAGAAAAAATTTCAATATGTATTACACATACCAACCTGTAAATGGATTTTGCTGACATTATCAGGTTGGGCACACACACCCAAATGGTCATTTAACCCCCGTTTGGTGGTCAATCGCCCATATCGGCATCTTTTTTACCTACCAAATGGTGGTCTTTCTTATTCAAATCCAATTTTTATTTAAATAAAGCAAAAGCGCATTTACTTAGGCACTGGGGAATTTTAATTAACATATTCCTCGCACATTTAATACAATTTAGTCAATTTTCCATGTGGAATTTCTTTGGAACTTCGTAAAAACGAAAGCCACAGTTGTTCGTGACGGCCGAACTATTTGCTCAAACAATAAGAAAAATTATTTTGTTGTGTATAGTTCGGTAAAAAATATATTTAAACAAGAGGTATTAGTCTAGAGAAGTAACTTTTTAAATGATCTTTCAATCTGCGTCTATATAAATCTCTATAAAGTCCCATTAGACAAAAGCTCCTCGTATCTTATTCGTATGGTGGGCACTTATTGCTATAATATTCATTTTTTCTACATTTGAATGTAACATTTATTTTTATTTCCATTTAGGATGAAGTTACGATATCTGTGCGACCCTTTGTGGTTTAGTATGCATATCTATGATGTATCTACTATATTTATTAAATATTTTTTAATAAAAGATTTACAAAGTGACATTTGCAATTATTCTTGTTTTTATTCCAAGATTATAGTTTTCGAACGATTATTTTATCATGAATTCACTGCATATCCTATTTTTATATAGAATAAAGCCATTGCATATGAAATAAAAGGAATAAAAGCAAATTCTTACCCTTCCTCTTATTTTACTTTTTGAAAATTAACACTAATGGGCCTCCGTAGTTAAATAAGTCATTTGACCCAAGTTTGGAAAAGATCGTCATTTTTAATTGGTTAAGATAATTGATCGGTGGCCCGGATGACAGAAATATGAAGTGATAAACACGATTGATAGATGCAACTACTCGCGAGATGGAGGGAATTTTTCTTTTTAAGTTAAAACACAGAAACGTTACACTTGTTTACATAGGTTACGATTTTGTTAAATATTTGACCGACACTGCGCCAAAAAGTCTGCGTTGAAATTCTGATTTTTTTCGTTCGAAGTTTAGAAAAATATCAATATTTTATTCCCCGTGAGTTGAAATTATGCGCCATTTCACGTCATTCCAGAGAACTGAACAAAACAATTTTTCTCTCCCATTTGGTAGGTAATAAAGACGCCGATATGGGCGATTGACCACCAAACGGGGGTTAAATGACCATTTGGGGGTGTGTGCCCAACCTGATTATCTGATACATGTACAGTATATGTTTTCCACCTATAATACAATTGATTTTATTAATCAGTATTACAAAAGTAAAACTTAAGTAGCAAAAGCAGAAGCATGGCAAAAGTGCACACTAATATTCCCATACAAATGCCAATGGTTGCATAACTTCTCGGCTGCATTTCCTTGACAGCGATAACGAAACTAATTTAGAGGAAATTCGAAATGAATACCCCATTTACAGTTCGAATTGAAAAAAACAAGATTTTTGCGACTCTTTCTGATCAACATCTAATATACACGTTAAAAAGTATAATTTCAAAGATGTTAATCATCGTTATAAAAGAATATTTACCTGTGTTGCTGATACCACGGTCTTCTCGTAAAAAAGTAGTTCGCGAGAATTTGGGAGAGAAACGTATCCCATAATGCCTGCCTGGAAGAGTTTGGTTTGGTACTAGGGGGTCTGACAAACGAGAAATATCGAAGAAGAGATGTAGTTAAGATCAATATCACCAAGCTTAGTGACAGCGCAGAAGTCATAGATCTTACGAGAGAGGAATTTCGAGAGCGTCATATTTCACTTCATTCAAAGGCGTGGGAATACGCAGAAAAATTTGAGGAGGTGATTATTAAGCCTACGTCACATGTTCCCTCAGAATGTGTGGAAAAAATTGGTGTCGTTCATATGAAAAGTTTTAGTCTCATATAAGCCTTTTTAGTCTTGCTTCCTTATTGGCAATGAAAAGGGGTTAATACTTTACTCTGTACTCATCGGAATCGAATTCTATATTGATAATATTTTATGTGAATAGCATTAATCAAACATTTATCTTAATATAGAAAACATTTCCAAGTTGTCATTAATCACAGTTCGAAAAATAAAGGAGAGATTGATTAAGTATTATCTAACATGTTTTTTTAAGATTGAATGAATTAGTTCTACATGTAGCTGTAATCTAAAATAAATGGAAGATTATTTTAACTGAAACTTAGCAAGATTACATGTAAATGAACAGTGTAAACGTTAATCATGTTATAATTTCACAAAAATGTAGGTGCTTGAAAAGGTCCTGAAGTATGAATTAGCTCAAATTAGTCGAAGCAGTTGAATCCGGATATAATTTCTTTACTGTAAATTAACCTTAAACACATACAGATTTTCATGTTGCTTTACTAATATTTCCTCGGCGGGGCATTCATGTTCAAAATTTTTTTTAAAATCTGTATATCCTTCATCTTTGTGTTAGTATTTCAGATTTTATGTAAATGTATCGTAAAAGACACAAAAAATTTTAAAAATGCAAACATGTTTTTGTTTTTTTTATGAAGCAGAAATTATTCAAAATAAAAAAAAATTCTACTTGAAAATGTAGTTGTTTTCTTTTTTTTTTTTTTTTTTTTGGGATCCAGAGCATTTTCTTTGCAAGAACAACTGGCTAGAATCTAACCACGTTTGGTAATACTCTTTCTGGGTAAAGGGAATGCATTTTCTGTATGAAGAGTCATGTTTTCTACCATTGGGAGACGTCGTTGGGTCATTTATAAATTTCCCACTCGGCATCAAGAAGATTATAATGTTTAAATCCTGGTAAATAGGAATACATACATTGTTTTAAATATGATGAAGAAGAACAAAAATTCGATTCATATTAATATGGAAGCACACGCATATATTGTAGAATCATTGTTTTTTTTTTTTTATTTTTTTTTGTATGATGGTCCCATATCATACAGGATATAGCTCATGTAAAATCGTATCCAACAAGTAGATGCAGTTATGACGTCACAATGGCGTCAAGGCTAATGGATAAAAAGCACACAACTCGTTGGATAAAAATCGTATCAAACTACAAACAAGAGGCCCATGGGCCTGATAAGTCACCTGAGCATTATTCAACACCTTTCCAGTGTTTGAATTAAATCCTTGTTTTAAGCCAGATGCTATAGCATTTACAATTTGGTCATCATAACTATACACCTAGCAGTTCCTTAGTTTGGTTACTAAATACCAATAGGCAGGGTAGGGGAAAAATGCATTTCAACAAATCAGTAATATTCAGCAATAATCAGTAGTGCTGCTACCACACATAAACCCTTGACTCTTAGGGCTAGATCCACACATTGCACAATTTTTGGAAAGGCATCCTTTTTTTTCAAAAATATATGATTAATACCAAGGAGCACATTTCAAACAATTCATTCACTTTCAGTATATAAGTACAGCCCCCCCCCCCTATGGTACAACTGACCCTGGGGCCTTGAAATTTACAATTCTTAAAGATTAGGGCCCTTGCTCATAACAATATAGGTAGTTCATCTGCTTAAAACCTAGGAGCAAAGAAGAAAATATTCAAAGATTTAATGTTTTTTCACTATACATATATAATCAATGCAGCCCCACCCTAACACCAGAATCCCTGACCCAGGGGCCATAAAATTCACAGATTTTGTAGAGGCACTCTTGCTCATCATAACTATGTACTTAGTTAGTTTATTCAATACCTAGGAGCAGAGAAGAAGATTTTCAAAGAATTCATGTATTTTCACTAATAATCAAAAGAGCCCCGCCCTAACACCAGAATCCCTGACCCTGGGGCCATTAAATTCACAATTTTGGTAGAGGCACTCTTGCTCATCATAACTATGTACTTAGTTAGTTTATATAAAATCTAGGTGCAAAGAAGAAGATTTTCAAAGAATTCATGTATTTTCATTATATAATCAGAGCCCCACCCTTAAACCAGAACCCCTGACCCAGGGGCCATAACATTCATAATTTTGGTAGAGACACTCTTGCTCATCATAACTATGTACTTAGTTATTTTATTTAATACCCAGGAGCAGAGAAGAAGATTTTCAAAGAATTCATGTATTTTCACTATATAATCAATACAGCCCCGCCATAACCCCTCACCCTGGGGCCATAACATTCATAATTTTGGTAGAGGCACTCTTGCTCATCATAACTATGTACTTAGTTTATTTAATACCCAGGAGCAGAGAAGAAGATTTTCAAAGAAATTATGCATTTTCACAATATGATCTATATAGCCCCGCCATAGCACTAGAACCCCTGACCCTGGGGCCATGAATTTCACAATTTTGGTAGAGGACTCAATGCTCATTACATTCATGCAAACAGTTTACCTGCTTGATGTCCAGGAGTATAGAAGACGATTTTTAAACATTGCACTAATTTATGTGGTTTTGGCCCCACCCCTCAGGCCCCAGGGGGGCGGGGACCACGAAATTCACAATTTTTGTTCCCCTTCCCTCATAGATGCAATGTGCCAAAATTGGTTGAAATTGGTGCAGCGGTTTCAGAGAAGAAGCAGGAAATGTTCAAATGTCAACACACGACGCACGACTGAGTGATCATGAGTAACTCAGGTGACGTAAAAAAATCATTGGAGATACTATATTTATTAAATTAATGTCAAAGAAATTTCTGCGCTTAGGTTTTCAGTTAGGATCAGAATGATATTCAAACTCAAACTCTGAATTTCTTTTTACATATTTTATTTATTCTACAGATAAAAAACGCCTCACAATCTCTACATTATTGAATTAAAATCTTCATTTGTCAAGAAACAAGCAGGATCAAACAACGCAGAGACTGAAAAAAAGAGAAAAACTACACAGAAGATCGGTTCAGAATAGTTATTTTTAATATCTAAGACCCGCTATGACAAGATCAACAAAGGTTTGACAGTGTTAGATATTTTTAAACATTTCATTAGGAACGACGACGATTCACTGCAGAAAGATTTCTCGCAAAGTCCCTCTTACAAGAAAACTGCTACAGGTTTTAGCAATGACAAGACGGACTCGGGCACTGGAAGAAACCGATTCAAAAGGATCAGGTAATAGAGAAAAGAGATTTGTCAACATTTTAAAGTGTTGAAACAGAGAAAGTGGATAAACTGGAATTTTAGGCAATAAACAAAGAGGATGAGAACAACGACAAAAATTCTGACACATTAATTAGATGAAAAGGCGTTTCAGGCAATTTATAATGAAAAAGAGAAAAGCGAAGAAAATTCTGATACACCACAACTGGTTTTCCATGAGAAGCGAGACATAGAGCAGGACCCTGATGAATATATTTACAGAATCCTTCGATTTAATGAAACTTATCACCATGGACTGAGACCAAAGAACATCAACTCAGGAATAAGTATTCAACACCATGTTCAACGCGGCAGTAAAGGACAGGAATCTAGGTATATTTCATGGTGGAAAACGATTTATGGCATAGAGAAGCTAGGAAGTCTAACGAATGAGTACCAATACGTTAGAGAGGTAGTAAGGATCAATATCACGAAGCTTAAAGACAGACCCCAAATTATAGACCTGACAAAGGAGGAAATACGAGAACGCCATATTTCACGTTATTCTACAGCATGGGGGTATGCCGAAAGGTTTGAGGAAGTGAACATAGACCATATGAGAAGTTTGTTTGTTTTTTTGTTTTTTTGTTTTTTTTTAAACCATAAAGTGTTGCTACATTATTATCATGAGAAAACATATAATATACTTTACAAGCTGAAAAAGCGAAAGAAAATGCATGACAAGTTTTTTTTTTCTCTCAATTAGAACAAGAGGCCCATGGGCCACATCGCTCACCTGAGTAACTTGGGTGATGCAGATCTTTACCAGATTCCCCCTCTTGCTATACCTATCATGCCCAACAACCCCCTTCCCTTTTTATTTTAAAACTTTAGAATCTACACTACCCAAGGATGCTTCCACATAAGTTTCAGCTTTCCTGGCCCAGTGGTTCTTGAGAAGAAGATTTTTAAAGATTCGTTCTATATATTTCTATGTAAAACTTGGATTCCCTATTGTGGCCCCGCCCTACCCCCGGGGGTCATGATTTTATCAATTTAATATCTACACTACCCAAGAATGCTTCCACATAAGTTTCAGCTATCCTGGCCCAGTGGTTATTGAGGAGAAGATTTTTAAAGATTTGTTTTATATATCTCTTTGTAAAACTTGGATTCCCTATTGTGGCCCCGCCCTACCCCCGGGGGTCATGATTTTAACATTTTAATTTCTGCACTACCCAAGGATGCTTCCACATAAGTTTCAGCTTTCCTTGCCAAGTGGTTCTTGAGAAGAAGATTTTTAAAGATTTGTTCTATATATTTCTATGTAAAACTTGGATTTCCTATTGTGGCCCCGCCCTACCCCCGGGGGTCATGATTTTAACAATTTAATATCTACACTACCCAAGGATGCTTCCACATAAGTTTCAGCTTTCCTTAGAAGAAGATTTTTTAGTGACCCCACCATATTTTGGTCTTTTCTTGATTATCCCTCCTTGTAAGGGAACTTAGCCCTTTATTTCAACAATTTAAACTCCCCTTTACCCAAGGATGCTTTGTACCAAGTTTGGTTAAAATTGGACCTTTGGTTCTTGAGAAGAAGTCGAAAATGTGAAAAGTTTACACACGGACGGACAGACGGACGGACGACGGACAAAATGTGTTCAGAAAAGCTCACTTGAGCCTTCGGCCCAGGTGAGCTAAAACCGGCCCACGTCTACGTCAATAAAATAAAATTTCAGCTCTTCTGGAAAGCCATACTCGCAATTAGATAAACGTCTCTATAGTAGTCTCATTGAGATAGCACTCATGCACCACGAGTTTTGTCGTGTTTATAATAGAAAATGGCATTAAAATCTATTTCAGAGTGTGTTGAGTAGAAAAACACAGCTAATGTCAATTTTTATTGAAGCACCTCTGAAATATTTTTTTAAAATTTTTTTTAATTTTGTGTATTTTATTCTTTGTAGGAAAAGTCAAGTCAGTACTTCTTGGAGACTCACAGTCACTGACATTCAAAGACAACCTTTTAAATTGTTTGCATTGAGTTTAAGAACACCTTAATGTCTTTAAATCTGTGTTTATTGAAAAATTAAACATAAAAACATTAAAGCAGTTACATGTGCATACATGTATACGTTACTAATAAATCAAAACAATCAGAGTAAAAGTTGCATTAGAAAAGTAGATCAAACAACTAAAACAATACATGACAAAGCAAGAATGATGATGATGATGATATTTCTATGTAATAAGATAATTTTAATTACAATGATTACGGGTATTAACAGTGATATTATAAAATGTGTATTTACACAAAACAATCTATGATAAGCGCCAACACAGACCACTGAAAACAGGATTGGATAAGGTACAACGTTGCAGTAGGAATCCTCTGTCACCGTGTGCACCTTATCATAATTTGGAAAAACATTATAATGAAACCAATAATATCATCATAGAAAAGCAATGAGACATCAATATGATTCAAGAATATTTACCATCACTTCTCCATCTAAGTTTAGCTAGTACACAATGCCAAGCACAATCATAAACGTCTTGTAACACAGGTAACTTATATAATTTATTTAACATGGTAGGTGAGCTTCAATATCATGTGTTCTTTAGTGCAGTTTATTTATAATCATCATGTTTCTTTTAATGCGAATATTAAGGACTGAAGCTTATTTTAACTTTTGTTATACGATATGACAAAACTTGAGGCAGTTTACGCTTTATAAACGGCGAAGCGGTGACGTGTTACAGCTAAAATTAAATTATAACACCATATCATCACGTGTCTCTTTGTGCGGTTTTATCATCTTGTCTACATTAGCGTGGTCTTATCATCATAACGGTCTCCACTATCTGGCCACCACCCGCCAGGGTCGGGCGCCAGGGACCGCGCCATGTTCCGGGGGTCGAGGGTCCGTTGAGAAATGTTTGATGGCGGCTGTTAAACCACCAGGCACCGTTGTTGATGCCGGCAGTTTAATCTGTACCTATCTTTGTCTCTGCCCCTGGTAGTGAACGGCATACCGGAGTGATACGTCATACTGTCACCCAGGAAACATATATACTTCCATTTATTCATGCATAAACAAGATTGATACGTCATATTGTCACCTAGGAAACGTATATACTTTCATTTATTCATGTATAAACCGGATTGATACGTCATACTGTCACCTAGGTAACGTTGATAAATATATTTATTCATGTTTATACAGGAGTGAAATATTTTTTTTTGTATATGTGGGAATTAGAATGTACAATTATGTTGGAGAATGTACACAAATGTACATGTAGTACCAGTGTTTTCCAGCAATTTCTTATGCAGGGGTTGTAGTTATTATTTCCCATGCAATATTTGTAAAGGATAATCTTTAATATGGATACAACGAACAATATTAAAGATTAAATGTCCGCTAAAACTATTCATATTGGAAGCAAAAGAAACACCGAACTATAAAACATCAGAAATGGGATCACATTCAGGGGCCAGCAAAATAGATTAAGATCACTTTAAATTTTAGTTTCATCTTTTCTAGCCCAGTGGTTCATAACAAGATGTTTCAATGCTTCCTCATTTCACTTTCTTTACACGTATTGATATTCTCCACTAGAAAGAGAGTATTGCCCTTCTTTAATACTTTAACCGAATTCGCATATTCTTTACCAAGTTTGGTTGAAATATTGACTCCCTCGGGGCTTTATGCTAAAGTGAGGTAAAGTGCACTGAATGTCTACTATATTTTCAGACCATGAGCTGAGAACAGACTTAAATCAAGATTCTAAACCTTAAAAACTTTGTAAATGAGTTAGATAGTGAAACAAATATTACATCAAATGCTTTTATTGCAATGCCACACATATTGCAGATGAGTATTATGCGAATACGTAAAATCAAACTCGATATATAATATACCAAAAAAGTCTGTTAATTCTCCGTTCTCAGTTAATGGTCTTTGAGCCAGATTTTTAAAGACGGAGCATAGTACAAAATTTTAAAAGCTTTGAAAACAATTTCTCTCCTTCACCTAAGGTTCCCGCCGTTGGTCCATCAACAAAAAGTCTGTAGTTGTCTGCCTCATCAGTAACAGAGAACTGATCGTAATATTGATACAACACCCTGCCATCTTGTAGAGTGATAGAGACGTAGAGGAAAGAAGCCCTGTCATTGTTTAGCTGATAAATCACGTCATTTCCTGTAATATGTCATAGTGAATATTTATTATTAATCAAATATAAATCAATTAATTTAATTCAAGGAAAGGTAATCAAAAATATAGATATTTACATTCAAGATTGTTGGAAAACAAATCAACAATTAAAATTTGTCAAACAGACAAAAAAAAAGAATTTGTTAAAACTGATGGATCCGCCCCGCCGTCGCTGAATTACCTAAAAAATTACATGAATTGATCTAATTACAAAGAGATTATATTATTGATTAAAGTCCCCATCTGCTCCTTAATAAATAAAGACTAAATTTTTTTTTTATTCATACGAGGGTTGACCAAAAGGTTCGTGGACAAAATGCTTAATTTTCGTAATAAAGCCCACAATGGCAATCATGTACGATAGTATTTAATTAGACCATAGTTAAATAAATATACATAAGTTAAAACAATACACACTCTATTGTGAACATTATAGGTGTAAAGACTTTGTAAATGCAAGCAGCACGGGCCAGTATAACCTAACGTTACTTTCATGATAACGTCAAGAATATGGATTTTGAATTTTAACACAAGTTCATAGACACGCGCTCGCGCTAATTTTCTTTATCAATCCACACTGCCAAATGAGTGCAATAGTATTTATGTTAAGACCATAATTGAACTAACTTTTAAAATTCAAAACAATGTACACGATTATATACGAGAGTTATCAATATAAAAACCTCGTATACACAGGCTGCAAAGCCCAGGTAGTCGGCGTTAGATTTATAACAACGTCCAGAATGCGGATCATCAAATACAATGTAACAGTGATTTTCCACTTCTTGTACTGTCTCCAAAATTTTACAAATCGTTACAAAATTGCACACTAAAATTACAAAATTACAAATCAATAAATGGACTAAATATATTCCAAAGGTTTCAAGTTGTTTGAATAAATATTTTGTGTCTGATGTCGGTTCAACCATATTAAACCATAATTATATGATTGGATGCTGTCCCGTTCGGATGGCCGGCGTCGCTTTATCTGTCGATTTTTGAAACAAACATTTTCCTTTTTTCCCTTATTAATATTCTCC
>NW_026938043.1:0-11620 GCF_032062105.1 Saccostrea cuccullata | reverse complement strand
ACATAGTCCTATTTATGAAGTTCTACAGCACGATATATGAGAATTTTCGTGAAAGCATGCGCATGCGCGCGGGGCTGCAATCGGATTGGCTGAAACTTTAAATGGCTATATCTCCTTTGTTTTTTGACGAAATGCTTTGAAATTTAAAACTGTCATGCATTAAGATATCCTACAATATGATATAGAAATAAAATCATGAAATCACGCGCATGCACGTGTGCTGCAATCTGATTGGCAGAAACTGGAAATGGCTATAACTCCCTTGTTTTTCAACCAAACAGGATGGGATTTAGAACATAGATAGATATAAGGGACTCCTACAAGAAGGTATGGTCACCATGCACGTGCACGCACGTGCGTGCATTTGGAACGAGTGAAATTAAAATGAGTGATTTTTAATACTTTTGGACTGAATGCTTACATATATAGTATATTAAAATATATAGATAATGTAGACAAGATGATATGGTCATAAGGCATATGCATTCACATGGCACGAGTGCAATGCTAAAATTTGAATATAATTGGTATCCTTCGGGGAAAACGTTGTTAAAGTAAAAAATGCACAGAGTTTGTCTTATTTAATAAGGCTTACAGGGAATGTGGCACCAAAAGGGAGTTGGGGAGCGTTTGGGGAACATCTGTAACGGTTCCCGTTACAATTAGCACTAGTTTACCTCGTTTTAGAAATTGTTTATACGTAGCACATGCTCTTGCGTGTCAACTGAGATATTTAAACTCAGTATGCAGGTGATGAAGGTATATTGCTGCATAAGTAAAGAAATTTGACGATAGAAATGTTAAAGTCATCACGTTTATCTTGGGGCATAGTTGTTAGATTACCATTAACGTCTTTTTCAAGTAAAATATCCAAATATGAAACAGATGTGTCAGACTCTGTGGTATCTTTTATCTCAAGCTCACCAAGATATATCGTATCGACATAAGAATGGAAATTACCATTGTTAATTGACGATATGTCGTCGATATATCTAAATGTCGAGTTGAAGGCCACAGGTGTTTTCTTCTTTTTTTGTGATATTAATGCAAAAATAGGTCTGCTAATAACGGGGCGCAATTGGTACCCATGGGAATTCCAATAAATTGTTCGAAGACCTGATCTCCAAAAACTACATAGACGTTGTCAATTAGGAACTCAAGCATCTTTTTGATGTAAACTTTAGAGTACTAAAAATGTGTGTACAATCGGAAGGTTTTTTAAACAAAATAATTTTGCAAATTAACAGTGACAAGGTAAGTAAATTTACAGATCCATTTTCATTGAAAAAGCAACTGTCAATGATATCAAAAAGCCTGGACTTTAATGTTTGTGTAAAAAGTTGAAAAGTCTAAGTCTTTAAGCTGTTGATATTGGTAAAATCTTGTGATTTCAATTTGTCCAAAAGTTCCTTGGAATTTTTAAGTATCCACATCTGATTTACACCATCTCTCGAATATATTATTGCTTAGTACTCGTGAAGTTTCTCCTTCACTACTCTAACATGTAATATCTTAGTGAGAAGTAAAGAAAGAGGCTTGGTTGAACATTTACTGGAACACGCTACGCATGTATTTTTGTTTGTAAGGATTTTTATGAAGTTTCGAAATCCAATATATATATATGTATATGGTAGTTTAAATTCTTTTTTGTTCTTTTTGATATTAAAATTTTCAAAACTGCATGACATGTCATTTTGAAGATTTTATTCCTTAGAAAGGAAATTATAGCTATGGGTATAAGTTGGATTACCACTGCTAGACTTAAATCCAAGTTCTTCTAAAATACAATTAACATAATATAAAGACGGATTGTTTTAGCTGCAGTTTTTGCAGTAAAAAAAAAAGTGTATGTTTTATGTTTAAAAAGCCCATGATTTGCAATATCAACAATCACAGACCCGAGCCTATATTCTGGTGTCAAGGATTAAAAAAAGGATTTCCTTGACCTTTTGAAAGTGTCAAAGGGACAACTAGACTAAAGTTTGGTGCGAATATGAAATATACCTAGCTGTTGATTTACATAAGGTAGTAATGAATAAAAAAAAGACGACGTGTATTAAAGGTTTGTTGTAAAGACTACGCTTACGTTTCTGTGTATGGTTAAAAAGTTCCTACACATTTACATTGTTACACTGTGGACTGGAAAGATTCTTCCAACACTATCGACAATGTCATTACATCCATAGGGAAGGCTGTCCCTAGTTTTCTAAATCCTTAAAATTCTCGTTGTCTACAGAAAGGTGTACTCAGTGATAAACTGTTCATGTGGTGTTAAATCTTTTCGATTTTCATTGACAAAATAGAATAAAATTATCTTTTACAAATGAATGTGATCAATATCAGATCCAGACATAGCTAGAGAGCTGATAATGATATTATTAAAGGTCCCCTTTGTCTTCATTCTTTTACTAGTATAATTATATATTTTACATGATGCATTAAATGCCATACTCGATTATGATGATTTTCTTGAAAAGAAGTGTTGATGAAAATGTTTTATAAACCCGTACACAGTATTTTGTTTACGTTTTTAATTATTTCTCTATTTTAAAGATTCATCATGTTCATAGCATGATTAAATCATTCTGCACAGTACAAATATTTTGATTGTGCATATCCATTTCCTTACTTGTAGTCAGAATATGAAGAAAGTGTTAAAAAAATGTGTAATAATTTAATAAATAAAATCATTTGTTATGTTACATTTAAAATTTTATTAATTGGCATGTACTTCTTGTGATTTTAGATAATACATGTATTTGATACATTTATGATAATATAAATCTTACAAAATAGACTAACTAAAATATCTTAGTACGCGATCGCAATAATATATTGTTTACCTATTTTTTAATATACAATTTTTAATTACATATGTAACGCAAAGACTTGTGACAATGAATGTAAAGGTCGGACAAAGTATGAAAATGATGAAATCAGTCGTCACTTCTATATTTAAACATAACATCATATACTATTAAATACTACATCCAATAAAAATCCTCCTTCTAGATCACATGATTCTTCAATCCGTACACGATTCGAGTCATTTATGAGCGAGGTGTGTATGGAAAAAGACGTGAAATGGATATTCTGTGTGTTCTTGTTAATATTTATTGCTCTGACACTTTTTTCGGAGTAATTATACGCTGTAATTCAGTATGACGAATAATTTCGATATCTGAATTTTAAACGACGTGTGCTTTGATTATTCTCCGGATCTGTTTAATAAGCATTTTGGGGGGAAAATCCGGAAATTTTGAAAATTCCTTCTATATTTGTTTTAAATCTCGAGTTTGATTAATATACTGTAAATCCTGAATTCAGCTCGGAGTATCGAGGAAGAGTATCGATCTGAGAAACGCGTACATGTCGTGTTTGTAAACAGATAATTTTAAACTGTTTGTATAACCTGTTACGTCTTAAATATTGACCTACCACACAGAATATCCTAAAGCCGCTACTTCAGTGCTACCGAAGAGGTGTCCAGTGGAGAAGAGTATATTTGGACTAGACACTTTGATCTGTCTCTCTGATTGAGATTCTGGATCCGCCCACTTATCGTAAATCTGAGGACTAAACATGTCAAAGTTAAAGTGTACATGTATATACTATGAGTATACTGTCACAACACCAGTACACTACAATGATAATAATAATCAATACACGTAATGATACAAGTTAGAACTACTATATATATATATATATATATATGATTTCATATATTAATATAAATTACAAAGAAAACATATAATTTAATTTCAGTTATTGCTACACAAAACTCAAAATGCAACTTGCTTATAGCAATTAAATTGTTATAAGTGAAACAGGTATTAATTTTCCTCTTTCATACCTCAATATCACGCATATCAAAATTAATAATTACACAAATTCAATGACAAAAATAACATTCATCATATAAGAACATGTAATTTTGATTAATTAATATAATATTAATTTATATACATTTGATCAGCTGATTGAAAAGTTGCACACACGAGAAAAAAAAGAAACCAAAGAAATAATATTTGAAACAAAAAACGATGACGAATATGGAACTGAACGTTGACAGCCTGATCAGCCGACTTCTTGAAGGTAAGTAACTTTTTTCTTCGCTTAAAAATATTTGAATGCAATCATTTTCATTATCTCATTTAAAATGCAATTTAAATAAATAATTAGTACACGAACTAGCTTTTCATAATATATTTAAAGTAGTATAAAAAATAATTCCTGTGCAAATTTTGCGTTTGCATGTGAAGCAACATGTGAAGTAATCCGAATACTCTTTGTACGATATATCTAATTTGCCGTCCCAAACAGCAAAGCGCGGGAAATTTGACATATTTATATAAAAAGATATTAGTACAAGTAGAAGACAGATTTAAAAAAAAAAATGAAAACAGGCTTATTAAATTAAGGAATGACATTCAATTCAAAAATATATTCTGTTATTTGGCTCGGAGTTTCCCCCCTTTGCCGCCGTCTTGTAGGGCAAAGCAGTGACTTTTCCTCTTTAATTGAGCAACCAATTTTAAACACGCAAAGAGGCTTTAACAAGCGTATTTTCATAAGAAAAATAAATTAACTTTACCTCAGTAACTAGTACAATGTATAACAAATTGAACTTCACTCAGGTTGAATAATCAAGGGACCTGGGAACAACAACAAGGCGGCCATGGGGAATAACTCTTGCTTAAATTACCTCAGTGGAAAACCATCTATGGAATTCAATAATCCAAAGAATAAATAATCTATAAAAATGGTTAAGAAATTGAAATGGAATCAAATTATGATTCATCTTTGCATAATGTTTGTGTTCAAATTTCAGTTAGAGGATCCAAACAAGGCAAACCTGTTAAAATGACGGAGGGAGAAATCCGAGGCCTATGTCTAAAATCCAGAGAAATTTTCCTCAGTCAACCCATTCTATTGGAGATCGAGGCCCCAGTCAAAGTCTGTGGTAAGCTAAAAAGAAGATATATCAAATACTCGTTTTTTTTAATTAACGGATTTTAACAATCACATCTTTGATTTGAAATCAAATGCCACAGACAATGAGTTATATTTTGGACGTATCTCTTTTGATTTAAGGTGATATCCACGGTCAATACACAGATCTACTCCGTTTATTTGAGAGTGGGGGATTTCCCCCCAGTCTAACTACCTTTTCTGGGACTATGTGGACAGAGGGAAACAGTGTCTAGAAACCATCTGTCTTCTTTTGAAGTTATGGAAGACATTTACAGACTGTTTTAACTGTTTACCAATTGCTGCAATCATAGATGAAAAAATATTTTGTTGTCATGGAGGTAAGGGAGAAGAACTCGCAGATATTTTTGGAAACAGATTTTTTTTCCATTATTTTGGAAATTGAGTAGTTCTGAACTCTTGCTTGAATGTGTGGATGTTATGCATCAAATAAAATGAATTTTTATTAAAATGTGATATTAATCAAAAGTTTTTAGAGGAAAAAATATGAGCCTCTGACACACTAAAATGTGCATAAACATGCATTATTTGTTTCTTTTACATGAGTTGTTTCTTAACTTTGATGCCTATTTTTATACAGGCTTGTCTCCAGATCTTCAGTCCATGGAACAAATCCGAAGGATCATGAGGCCCACAGATGTCCCAGATACAGGTAAACCCACTCGTAATCAGGTCAGGTAAACTCAGTAATCAGGTCAGGTAAACTCACTCAGTAATCAGGTCAAGGTAAACCCTCTCAGTAATCAGGTCAAGGTAAACCCACTCGGTAATCAGGTCAGGTAAACCCACTCAGTAATCAGGTCAAGGTAAACTCACTCAGTAATCAGGTCAGGTAAACTCACTCCGTAATCAGATCAAGGTAAACCCACTCAGTAATCAGGTCAAGGTAAACCACTCAGTAATCAGGTCAGGTAAACTCACTCAGTAACCAGGTCAAGGTAAACCACTCAGTAATCAGGTCAGGTAAACTCACTCAGTAATCAGGTCAGGTAAACTCACTCAGTAATCAGGTCAAGGTAAACCACTCAGTAATCAGGTCAAGGTAAACCCACTCAGTAATCAGGAGTAATCAGGTCATGTAAACTCGGTAATCAGATCAAGGTAAACCCACTCAGTAATCAGGTCAGGTAAACTCACTTAGTAATCAGGTCAAGGTAAACCCACTTAGTTATCAGGTCAGGTATACCCACTCAGTAATCAGGTCAGGTAAACTCACTCAGTAAACAGGTCAAGGTAAACCCACTCAGTAATCAGGTCAGGTAAACTCACTTAGTAATCAGGTCAAGGTAAACCCACTCAGTAATCAGGAGTAATCAGGTCATGTAAACTCGGTAATCAGATCAAGGTAAACCCATTCAATAATCAGGACAGGTAAACTCACTTAGTAATCAGGTCAAGGTAAACCCACTCAGTAATCAGGTCAGTGTATACCTGAAAAAAAAAGAAACCAAAGGAAGAAAATTTAAATTTATATCCACTTCTTTTGTTGTTTCTGTTTTCTTGAAGGAACATTGTAGCACATTGAAATTTATAGTTTGAAATTTTAAGTCCTAAAATTTACCTTGTTAATTTAGGCGTATTATTTGGCTTTCTGTGGTGTAATCTTGACAAAGGGGATCAAAGCAGTAAAATGTGACTTGATATTGTAGGTTTACTATGTGACCTTCTATGGTCGGACCCTGACAAAGAGGTTCAGGGCTGGGGAGAAAATGACCGGGGCGTGTCTTTCACATTTGGTGCAGATGTTGTTAGCAAATTCTTAAATCGTCACGACCTTGACCTTATATGTCGGGCCCATCAGGTAAGTGAAGGGTGGGAAAAATACAAATATGCATTCTCAAAACTTTCAATTTAATTGTGATAAACAGTTAAAGGTGAACTTTTAAGGGGATTTAAATAAACTGAATTTAACTGATTGTCAATTGAAAAAAAAAACTGAATCAATCTCATTGAGAATATTGACTAATTTTTAAAGTATTTGTTTTATTTAAGTAGACAAACAAATTAAACCAATCATTTCACTCATTACCTCAAAGTGATTTTTTGCATTACAGGTAGTTGAAGATGGGTATGAGTTCTTTGCCAAAAGACAATTAGTGACACTATTTTCAGCTCCAAATTACTGTGGACTGGAAGTTCTCTGATCTACAGGAGAAAAACAAAGAACAGAAAACTGATTTAAAAGAAGAAAGAATGAAAGAAAAATTCTCATCACAGTTATGACTTTTTAAATTTGAAAACGAAAAAAATGATAGCTAGTAAGCTTTGAAAATATAATTACATTGTAAACTCATTTAGATTTCATGCATTATACACAGGTATCTATATTTATGTTGAATTTATGTCTTGAATATACACATATTTATATTTTAATCTGTTTTTGTTATGTATGAATAGAATTTATGAAATGGTTTTTATTAATAGTTTCTGTTACTTCTATTTTTTAAGTAAAAAACATACATGTATCTTTTGCAAAAATAAGCACATACTTGTTTAACTGTATAAAGTTTATTATTTAATGGGAGGAATGTGCTTTTACATTTCCAAATTCATTAGGCTTACTTAAAAGAGGGCTTTTGATTAGTGTTATATATGAATACAGGGAGTATATCAATATGCTGTTTTATACAATTTTACAGAAAATTTAAAATGGTTCAAATATAAAAAATTAAAACAGACGGTAATCTGATATCGGGATTACGCAGTCACGAATACTAATGATTAAGTTAAGAGGAAATTTTTCTTTATTCATTTACTAGTATTCTCTTCCAAATCATATGAATGATTCAAGAGGTACATATATATTTACAATAGTTATATGGACGAGCAGAGTTAACAGGAGGACAGACAGTGTCAACTTCATCATACTTCGATGAATATGATTTTAAATTCTATATGATGATGAAGCTTACATTCATATAAAATATTTTAAATTTCTATGAGCCATTTTTGGCCGGTTGCGTATCTATGGCTCAGATAAGTACAGCTCAGTGTTTGATCCTTGGATCACGTAAGCCGGGTTTAAAGCCCATCTGAGTCTGGATTACCTGAGTCGTATTTCTGTTGCACGCTATAAAACTGAGTAAGGTTTACATAATCTTGACTTGCTCATATAAAATGTCGAAGGATAATAGGTTTCCTAATATTACACCACTTCAAAACAAGTTTTAATACTAGTAACTGGTTGAAAAATAAAAGGATATTAAAAACAAAGATATACAGTGTTTATTGATGTTAAATTGTAAATAAAAAATGACGAAAAAATTTCATTTACAATTTAATTCAAATGACGGCATCTTTCGTCAAACCATAAGAAAATATAAAATCGCAAACAGAATAAAGCTTTTGCAAAAGACTGGTGAGAAGAAAACAGGGATGGGGTCTTTGAAATAAGTAATTAAGAAACAATATCAAAACACAAAATATAGGTAAATGTAGAGGAACAATGTATAAATTTAGATTTTTAGTTTAAAATCAAATGAAAAAAAAATTATAAGACATTATCTTTGAGAAAACACATATTAGGCCTAGCTATGTTTTCTAGAGAATTTTATACAGTGGCAAAATTATAGGTGACGAACATGCCCTCCCTTCCTCCCCCGGTTCCTACGGCCATATAGATAGCCTGATTAATCAGATAACTGAAAGACTTCTTATCCTTAGGAAATTCGGCATTATTAGAAATTATTGGAATGTGTATCATCAGCTGTTCGAAAGTGTAAAATTTTGAATTTGATCTAAATTTGGTATATTAGAAAGTTTCTATAAAATTCCTGTTTATGTACATTTATGTATTATAAAAGTATCTTTCAAGACTTTATACTATAGCTACATCAGTGTTAAAACGGCACATTGACAGTTGTTGAAGAGTTGTGCAGAAAGAAAAATCCCCCTGCTATATGGCCGTAAAAAATTCTTGAAGAATAGCTTATTTTAATTCTGCAAAATCTATCAATGCAATCATCATAACCATAAAACATTTCTGCAACGTTAAAATATTTCAAAATATCGAAATATTCTACCCAAAAATCCATGGAAACGTTATAAAGCTGGGTTTAAACCACCCCTACACCAGGTTCAGAATTTACCGCAATTCTGAGCCGTACTGCAGCCCATCCTAACATGCGTGCAACGCGAAAACTTGGATTTAAACCCGGAATCATTGATCGCAAGTTTACATCTGAGATACGCAACCGGCCATTTGAATTGTAAAAAGCTTTTGAACTAGTCAAAAAATCAAAATGAGCACAATGTGAAGGAAATTTTCTCATATTTACCACAAAAATTCTTATTTCAGAAACCAGCCATTTTTTATATTTATTTACTAGAATGGTAAATGGCATTCTACACAGCTCTCCATAACCAATACAAGGGGGGGGGGGGGGGGTTAGACTTTCTAACTTTCATTTTTTTAAAATATAAAAATCAACATAAAAAGATTCTAAATATGCTAAATATGCTGCAGTTTTCAGAACCTCGTTCTTCTACACCATACAACAACAACAAAAAAGGAGCACGAACCATACTTATGGTGTCAAAAAGTTGCTGTTGTATATCAATATATGATTTTATTCTTTCTAAGTTCAATATACATGTATAAAGTTTTCTTGCTTGCTCTACCAGATGCGACTTGGGGGGGGGGGGGGGGCGGGGGTTGCATCATTAAAAGTACCTTTACTCGCAAAAACAATTATTTAAAGATATTGATTTCTTTCACCGTCAAACATATTTTAGAGTAATTTCCCTTGTATTTGCTTCCGTAAACACAAATTTACCAATGAAGTGATTTTACTTCTTCAGAATTCCGCGTAAGCGTAAAAAGTATTTTTCTAAAAAAAATTTAAAAGTAAACTTTGGCCATTTTTTTTAATGTCATGATTAATTTTTTGAATCGATTCCTAGTACTTCTTAAAGAGGACCTGTTAAATACAAATAGTGAGGTTATTTCTAATACTAGTAAATGGTACTTTTGTGTGTCTTTATTCTGGTATGATATCACGTACAACTTTATAGTATTTCATTTTAACCTGTTATTTGTCACTATCTCATGCAAAAAGTACATATATAAATATATTATATTATTATATATGTCCTTTATAATTTCATTGACAACTGTATTGTTTTGAAGAACCATAATGGAAACAATGTTGAAGTTAGTGGTTTTAGCTGCTGTATTTTCCAGGGCTTATTCCACGGGGATAATGCTTCATTTAACAGGTTTATTATGAATTTCGTATCATTTTTATGGAATTTCTTTATAGATGGAACTTTTTTGTGTAGTTTTTTTTTTAAGATTATTGTCATATTTTAAAAAGAATTCTTATCTACCTCATGAGAAATGCAAGTTTTATTCAGGAAAAATAAGTCATTGCATTTAGGAAACAGGTACACTGCTTATAACATAATATTTTCTTAGATATAATGCAACATATTTTAAATGAGACAAAACGTACACAATTCTCATTATTTTATATCAATAATAAGCTTATTATAAATTTCATTTTGTACAAAAAAAAAAAAAAAAAAAAAAAACTTAATTTGTGATAATGTGTAAAATTCAGAGGTGATTGTTTTTATTTTTGCTTTACTTTTTTTTTCTTTTTATAAACATGATAAACGCAAACAATTTATTTTTCCTTTCTGGTGCAGATGAAATGAAGTCCATGCTGAGAAATTCTAAATGGAATCACAAGAACACAACAATCTCTATACACGGCCCCATGACCCTAGATATACACTCAAGTTATAAACTGAAAGAAGGACAAGTGTTTCTTAGATCAAGTTATAAATCAGGCAAGTTATACTGTTAACTACCGGTATATATTTTATGGCTCTTAAAGTTCAGAGAAGGATCAGGAAAGATAAAACTTACAAGTGGACTTTTGTTAAAAAATATTTCATTTAATTTGCCGGTTAAATTATCCTCTAACCTACATTTCTTGTCTTTTTATAATTGATTCTCCAACGAATCCATATTGTTAATAAACTTTGAGTTAAAAGAGACTTCTTAATTACTAGTATTCAGTCGAAAATATTGCATGTGTTTGAGTATATGGCAATAATACGCATTTGTATGCCGATCAACCAAAATTAAAAGAAATGTTAATCATCGGTACAAAAATGTTGGAAAAATAAGATAAGAACTTTATTCGGCAATAACCAATATTTGCCCCCAAAATCAAACTTTGACGGAGAAATATTCAATTACGTTCTTAAACAGGGGAATATATGCTGACTTCAAAACACTGAATACTTTCATTAGCAATGACGTCATATATTTGAAATAACGTCACGAAAATGGCGTAAATTTAAAATTTCCATGATTTATACAGAAAAATGTATATTTTACGTCAATATTTTGAGTAAGATCACCAAGCGCAGATCTGATCAGGCTCAATATTTTGATATTATATGTAGAATGATAATATCAATGAAATATTTAAATATTGTTCCTGAGCAAACTTGCGCTCCATAAATTTTAAAGCTACAATTGTTGAAATTTTTTCCATTTTGTCCTCTTTTTAAAAAATGACATAAAATCGAAGTAGTTTGTGACGTCATAAAAACAAAAAAATTGTCAATAAACTACTTTGAAACTATAATATGATCTGTTAATTTATATTTCTCA
>NW_026938042.1:0-11628 GCF_032062105.1 Saccostrea cuccullata | reverse complement strand
AAAAAAGTAGGTCTCGTGTCACGGCAGTCGTTGGCACGATAAAGAACCTTCACTGCACTGAGAGCCGAGTTTAAGTCTAAATTTGAAGCCTTTCACCGGCATAGGGTAACGTCTCCATATGAGTGAAAATTTTGGAGAGGGACGTTATACAACATACAATCAATAAATCCTCTTTTGTATATTCTTAAAATGATTAGCCACGTCTATAAAAGTCAATCTGGGAAAATGGGGAGAGGGTATTAAATACAGTTTATAATATTAACGCATGTCGGAATGGGCTATTCAAATGTTTATCACAAATCAAAATTGGGGCACCAAATTTAGTTGAACATCGAATTTCGTAAATCGACTTAACAACGAAATCCACGAAAAGTGATGTTCCACGAAAACTGATGAAATCACCGTATTTTCATTGTCCTGTATTTTTCTGTTAAAAAGTCAAGCATCTTCAACATTTTTCTTTTACATTTTCTTCGCGAATAGGACGTTCAACATTATATATATTCTTTTCTGCTATCTTTAGATTAGAGGGTAGAAGTAAATGTTGTGGAGAATATTTCTGGGAGTCCCATACCAACTCTTGCATCAGTAAGTTCATTTTTTCACTAAATTGTAGAAAACCGTTTTTAATCAATTAAAAGCCCAAATATAAAAGTCTCGTAAAATGTGAAAAATAATAAATTTATTTTGAAACTGTGTACTTTCAATTAACTTTCATCTGGCATCAAAATAATAATTTTTTTTTATGGTTGGCCTTTTTATATAAAACTTTTTAAGCGTGTTACTAGGAATGTATTATTTTTTTCTTTGTTTTAAAATAACCAAAAATAACACTCCTTTCTTGAAATCATGGGAAAATGTAAAAATTCATTAAATGTGTTTTTTTTTATTTTAAAAGTAAAGAATTTTGAAATCAAAATAGATATCCTTATATTATAGAATACCCAACACGGTGTATGGTAAGGCTGAACCTTATTTTAATATTCTATTAAAACACGATAAAGTGGGAAAGTAAAAATTGTATATTGTAAGTTTACACTCTCTGTGAAAATTGATTTATCTATATCCCCGCTGCGAAGAAGAGAAAAGTATATGTATACTGTTTAACCCTTATGCGACTGTCTGTCAGTACCATTTTTCATAGTTTTATCAGCAACACATCTTAACACCATGTGTACATTCAAATAGACCGTCTATTAACATCAAAATGATGGTGTTACATGTACTAGTGAGCACTGACTCGAAGACTTTTTGTATTTTGTAATATTTGTTATATGTTCTTTGTATCTGTTAGCTGCTTTTTTTTGCAATCAATAAGAAATTTATATGTATTTTTTAAAACTTTTTGTTCATTATATATTCATATAGTGTAACTTTAAAAAGTATCATATATTAACATGTAGGTTTTCTTAATTCCCAGAATGTCAAACAGGGTATTTTGGTATTAATTGCTCAGAAGTATGTAAACCGGGATATTATGGAGACGAGTGTCAGAATGTATGTCCTTTCCAATGCAAAGATACCTGTCATATCTCAGGGGAGTGTTTGGAATCTACAGAAGGTATTAATCTTTTTCTATATCAGGAAAATAAGAAAAAAGATGACGGACATTGATCTCAAAAATCTTTTAGCAATACAGATCGTGAACAGGACATGAGCTCGGAGAAACGGACAGACGAATGAGATTTAATGTCCCCTCGCTTTCGCGAAAGCAGGGAACAGAAAGATGTTGGATCAGATGCCATGGAATAAGTTAGGCAAATTGATATCTTTTTATGATTTTTAAGTGCATTTTAACTTTGAAAATTTAAAACATGCTTAGATTGAGATTTGGGCCAAATAGCCGTTGAACTAATTGTTTTTAATTCGTTGATCAAAAGCGCACACAAGTGTATCAGAAATAGTAAGAATGATTGAAATTCACTTTTAAATAGAAATAAGGATGGAATGAAGTATTAGAATTTTTTTGTCTGCTTTGAATGTTATGATTTATTCACAGGTCGGTACTAGCTTCAAGAGTGAATGTATTATATAGTATGATTAGAGCATAATGTCTAGTATTGTAAAGAGGAAAACGTGCAAACCAGATGACAAATTAGTGGATTTGAACATCAAAGCGGAAGTTAAACAGGTTTATACACTTCCTGAATTTTAATTTGTTTTAATTTTGTATATGATTAAATTTCTATATGTCCATGAAATTAAATCAATTGAACTTTCAACATATATCAGTGTTGGACAAATTCTGTGGCGTATACAAAACTCCACTTTATCATGTTTTTTTTTCATTTTCGAGTGCTATGTACTGCAAGGAAAAGTGAGTCTAACTTTGAGTTATAGGATATGGTGCTTTTGTCGTGTAACGGGAAACCTATTCGTTTCCATAAATCCAGATTCAGTGATTTACAGAGAGAACACACTTGTATAAAGGTTAACAAAGGTTTATTACATAAATAGAATAAATAAATAAGTCACAGTGAAGAACAATAAAAAAAATCATGGGGATGGTGGGATTATACCTACTCGCAGTAATGTTTAGTCGAAAACTGTGTTCTGCTCGTTGCGAACGTCACGGTGGTCAGGCCGTCAACAGACGTACGGGCGTTGTCTAGAACGGCCTGACACACGCGCAAAGTCGGCAACGAACCCGACGTTAAATGTGATACAATAATAATATGATAATAGCATAGGATTACACAATTCAATATTACAGATCATATTGATACAGTACATGACTAGATACATTAAAATAAATAACAATGATTTAATAACACATATATAGACACTAAAATCGTCCACCGTTACAGTCGTAAGAATGGGACCTTTCGTAGGTACATAAATAGCATTGTTGCAACCACTATTGAAATAACGGCACATATTGAAATAATTATATCAATAGTGGTTGAGAGTGCATTTCAATAACAAACATATTTAGTAACCACTATTGAAATACGACCACTATTGAAATAATTATATCAATAGTGGTTGAGAGTGCGTTTCAATAGTAAACATAGTAAGTAACCACTATTGAAATACAACCACTATTGAAATAATTGTATCAATAGTGGTTGAGAGTGTATTTCAATAAGAAACATAGGTAATAGCCGCTATTTAGATACGACCACTATTGAAATAGTGGGTGAGATTAATTTCAATAACAAACATAAGTTGCAGCCACTATTGAAATAATGTTCACTTTTGAAATAAAGATTTCAATATGGATTAAATTGTGGTTTTAATTTGAAAGTATAATCAGCAACTATCAAAATAATTATTTAAATCACTTTTGAAATTATAATTTCAATAACTGTCTAAATCTTCATTTCAGGGCAAATGATACAATCAAAATATTTCATTGAAAATGATTTACATGATAAATTTCTAGAATAAAGAAATTGTAAACTTTCTGTGATGTTCTAAATGTTGACTCACGAAAACCATCCTTAAATTACACTTTAATTATTAATTTATATATTTTTCATCCCGAATCCACTTTTTGTGAAATTTTTGATAAAAAATTAAAAATTACACGGTGAAACTTCTCTTTTAATACTGGTCGTATTTCAATACTGACTGATTGATTGATTGATTGTATACTGTTTAACGTCTCTCTCCAGAATATTTCACTGATATGGAGACGTCACCATTGCCGGTGAAGGGCAGCAAATTTAGGCCTATGCTCGGCACTGTAATACACTCTCACCCACCATTAAAGTAATTATTTCAATAGTGGTTAATATCTATGTTTGTTATCAAAATGCACTCTCAACCATTATTGATATAATTTTTTTAATAGTGGTCGTATTTCAATAGTAGTTATAACCTATGTTTGTTATTAAAATGTACTCTAACCCACTATTTGAATATTAATTATTTCAATAGTGGTCGTATTTCAGTAGTGGTTACTAACTATGTTTGCTATTGAAATAAATATCTCCGTGTTGGGAATGTAGAAAGCTGGGTTACAAATGGTGTGCAAACTTTTACTGGAATTTTACAAAAGAAAACTGTTCTGATGAGTACCCAACAAGGAATGTTCAAATTTTTTTCAAATATTTACTAAAAACGTTGACTAATTTGACTAATTTAAAAGGAACATTTTCATTATGCTGGATAAAATATTGAAATTTGGCTTCTTTTTCATGGTTTTTGTAGCAAAGAGCCATGCACTTTTTAAATTTTAAATGCATGCAATATAATCATTTTTTGTCCGTATGTTAGTCTCTCCGTCCTTTACAATAACTTTAACCTTGAATGAGAGTGCAAAAAAATTGGATCGCGGAGCAGGTCAAAATTTAGTAAGTTATGAACAATACACTAAATAATGTCTGTAGTCATATTCTCTGTAAAATGAAGCTAAAGCAAAAACACAACTGAGAAATACAAATTTAGAATTGCTACATGGATTCGTAGACCAAATTATGGCTTGATATTTTGCTTTGTTGAAAAGAAAAAAACTTGAAAAGATAGATAGTCATTGTTCAAAACGACAGACATTATGACGTTTTAGAACGTCACGGAGCAGCTGATAGCGATGCAATTTTGTCTTTTACGCAGGAAAAATCCTGAATAAACTGAAAAACATGTTGAAGGAATCAAATAATATGTCACAAGCGAGTTGTGCTTGTGTGTACAAATAGTATAGACGGTATTTGAGGGACAGAGACTTTGTATCAGGTGAGGACAATCTGTGTAGAAACATTTATCTGTAAAAAATAACAAAAACTTTAGAAAGTTTGAACGTCAAGGAAAGACATAGGCGCTTTAGAGTTGCTTAACTTTTGAAAGCAGAGCTACGTAATACAAGCATTACATATTACGTAGCTAGGACATTACATATTTATATTTCCCTTTGAAATTTGTTTTTATTGTAGCTGTTATCATGAATTACATCATGTTTCGAGCAGGAAATAAATTAAGTGTGATGCACACCTGATATATTTCCAATAATTCAAATACCCATGCATTTGTTTCCTTAATATACTGGTACTGCAAATACGCCGCCTTTTATCTATTCTACAATAAAAACAGCTGTTATTTAATTGGTTTATGTTTGGAAAAACTGGAACAGGTGCAGTTTTTTTGTCAACCTTTATAAAATATTTATAATATAATTTGATATCAATAGAAAAAAAACGCAGATCAGGAAAAAATGCAGCTGTTCTATTAAGAAAGCAATTGTTTTGCTGTGAGAATTATATAGCTCTAAGTCAAGAGTTGCATTATTATTCAAAACAATCATGTGTATACATTCTTCTAATGAAACATTAGTTAAGGAGGTACACTTGTCGATAAGTTGTGATAATGTCTTATTTCAAACTTATTTGAAACTATCAAGAATCAACTCCAAATTCCTTTCATCAATTCTTCAACTTACATTAATTGAAAGATACATTTCATTATGTCAGACACAGAAACAAAGAACTATATTCGGTTTATTGCATATCTTTGCCCCCACAAAAATTAAATTTTGAAAAATTCATATAAAATATGTTGTATTGTATACATTTTATGAAAAATATTATTAAACAAAACATATTATAGTTTAAAAGAAGGTTTTTGACAAATTTTTATTTTATGACGTCACAAACTCGTCGGATTTTGCATTATTTTTCAGAAAAAGGTTAAAATGGACAAAATTTCAACAATTTTATTTACAGAATTTATAGAGCGCATGACTTGTGTGTTCAGCAACGATATTTGCATATATATAACTGATATTATTATTCTACACATTATATCAAAATATTGAGCCTGAACACACTTGCGCTCGGTGATTTTTACTCAAAATATTGACGCATTTTTACATTTTTCTATAAAAATCATGGAAATTTTAAATTTACGTCATTAAACAAAGCAGTGGTAATCCGCAAAATTTTGAAACGTAAAAATTAATCAACACCATTTTGACCCCAATTCGCAAAATAAAATCGACGTAAAAATTTGATTTGGTAAGAGCATGAGGAGTTTACATGTAACAAAACAGTTGCTGACAGGTGTCTCGGGAAACAGGCGATATTTTTGACCGGAGTGCAAGCTGTTGCCCGCGGCCTCAAGCTTTGGGCAACAGCTTAAACTACGGTTTCAACAGATCGAATGTTTCCCTCTATCCCAGTTAACAACTGTATATTGTTTACACTAAGTGATCTATTAATTACTGAGCAAGAAATTATTCTTTTGCTCTTATTTTGTATATTGTTTAATGGACGTTGAGATTGAATACTGTTCGTTATCTCCATATCCTTCTCATAAAATTTCAATACTTCCTGTTACATGTAAGAACGCAAATCCTGATTTAATAAACCACAAGATACTTAAATCTGTAATATACTATGTGTCTGTTTGTTGCTTAATAAGTCTGAAGAAAAGCATTTTTCTTTACAATTACATTTAATTACTATCTTCCTTTATTACAATTGAAACGGAATATATTAGGATGTATAGCCTCTAATAAACATTAAGGACTACTATTGCGCCAAAATCACAATTGGTCCGAACAGAAAGTGTAGGCCTCCTAAAAAGAAGTACAATATTGGTAGAAACACACCATCTAAAATGAATTCAACTCTTATTAAACCCCTTCTTGAACATCATTCCGTAGTTTTGGATGGTTGTTACGAAAAAAATGTTGAGAAACTAGAAAAGTTATAGCTTAATGCTGCAAGAATAATTACAGGATTAGTGGTCATAGCTCATAGCTTCAAGAGATGCATTATATTTAGAAACGTTAAATTAAATTTCCTTTTTTGTCAGAGCAAAAGTAACATTTTATGATCATACATTTAAAAATTTAATTTTTAAAAATTAGTTCTTGCAGATTTTCATTCTTCACAGAATGAGTAAATAGGCAAGGGCAAAGTCCATAAAATTATTAATATTTTATTTACATTATTTATTAATAATATCTATATAATATACATCTTCATTAAGTTTTAAAATAACAATATATATGGGTAAGCAGGTCGACAGGTAAACAGGTCCACAGGATAGCTGAATCTGATGGTCAGCAGGTCAACTAGTAAGCAGGTCAACGGGTAAGCAAGTCGACAGGTCAGCAGGTCAACATCTACATGTAAACATGTCGTCACATCAGTAGATAGCTACAAGAATTTTAACTTAGATACTCCGTTGAAATTTAGTCATTTTCATACGCAGTTATCCGTAATCCTCTAGTTTTGCAAAAAACATACAAATTGTGCTTTTATTCAATTATGAGAATAATGATTACTTAACTGTAAATGAATCTATTTTTTTTCTTTTAAAAGGTGATCTTTACAATTTAATTTTTTTTCGTTACAATAAAACATTTAAAAATCATATCATTGATGGAATTAGCAATATTCCATTTCCCCTCGGCCAAGACTATTTCCCGAAATACAGTTCCGGTTCTGTGGGAACTTGAATCTTACTAACTACCTAAATGATATACTTTTACTGTATTTTCATGGTCTATTGTTGAATACATTGTTTTTTTTTTCTTTTACAAAACTCAACTACAAATTACATCACCAAACAGATTCATTAAGTTCAGCTTGAGGGTGATGCTGAATCATCAACATTTTTAAGTCCTCAGAAACGCTACTCATGTCCTCAAATGCACCAGCGTAGCTTTCTAAGCTAACAGAAACAGTTTTTATCATCTTTTGGTAATCACCGACTTCTTCGTCAATACATGAAGGGTTCAGCTTGTAGAACAGATCTCGGACTCCATGTTTTGTTCTTATCGTTTTCAATTTTCCGAATCCCCTTTTTTCAATAAATTCCAATTCAACAAAAATTAATTTCAACATTAAAAAAAACATATAAAAGCAATACACCGGTACCTAAATTAAAAATTAAATTATACTTTTATTACCTTTTTTTTCTATTTAAAGCACTTACTTGAACTTAATTTCTCAAATCATTACTGACTTTTAATAATCTGAACCAATGAACCTTTCAGATGATTCTGCAAGTATCTCACAGAAATACATGGTGAATTTGTAATAAACAAAAATCTAAGCACCGATCCCTGAAGGTCATTGATGGTCTGATCCTGAATTGTGCATTCTCCTTTTCACACGATTCAACAGCCTAAAACTTAAATTTTATTTTAATGTCATTTTACATAAATATACATATTATTTAAACCTCATTTAAAAAACATTAACATGCATGAATAGAGATTTCTGTTGAGTAATAACATTATACAGCATCATGGCCTGTTTCAGTGTTACACTTTGTATTTCTGGTGGTGTTGGAGACGGCCTTTGGTTTTCTAGTGCAATGTGTATTTTCCATTATTTTTGAATGAATTTTCTATTCAAAATACGAACAAATGTAAATTTAAAAACAAAATGTTTAAAAGAAATAGATACATCTATTGTATTTATTTTGTCAAAAGAATTTCAATTGCCTAAAAAATTTTAAATGAGTATGAACGAGAGTGGCAATTTTCTATTGTGACGTCATAATAGAAATAACGAAATTCACAAAAAAAAAAAAAAAAAAAAAAAAAAATTGAAATAAATACATTAATTGTATTCACCTAAAATTGAAACAATATTATCTTGAAAATCTGAGATATTTAAGAAATAAGGTATCATTTTAAAACATCTATCGGGATATACACAGGAAGAAACAAGACCTTTCAGTTAAAACTGAAAGGCGGCTTTCAGTAACTTTTCAGTGGCCATTCAGCCACTGAATGGCACATACATTTCAGTGACCTTTCAGTTGCCTTTCAGTCACATTTCAGATACCTTTCAGTCACCATTCAGCGGACACATTTCCGTCAACTTTCAGTGGCCTTTCCATCAACTTTCAGTGACCTTTCCGTCAACTTTCAGTGACCTTTAAGTCGTCTTTCAATGACCTTTCTGTCGACTTTCAGTGACCTTTCTGTCGTCTTTCAGTGACCTTTCCGCCACCTTTCAGTGATATTTAAGTCTCAATTTAGCAATTTTGTCACTAGCGTATTATATTATTTTATAATCAGATATTTTTCCTTAACAAGGAAGCAATATTTTGAATAAAGATTTATTATTCAATCTTAATTGTGTTTTTTTACTTATCATGATCAAATTCGGGTACTTTAAAATATGTCTAAGTAATTATTATAATTTTATAAAATATGTGAAACTGATTCAAAATGATTTTTAATTTTCTAGTTACATTTAGAAAACAAAAATTCTCCAAGTGATAAAAAAATGATGATCCGATAACCGATTCAAAATTCAAATAAATGCATAACATTCTATGGTGTTTATACGTGTATTTTTTCATGGAAATATATAGTTTTGATTGATGAGACAGAATTTATATTATTTAAACCATTTCTGGAAGATCGCAAGTATTACTGATCAATTTTGTTTCTTAATTATCATATGTCATTTTGAAAACTGCAGGATATTTAGTTTTTGAAAGTCATTATTTGAAATTCATTTTTAATTACAAGAATAAATAATTTGTTTATACATGCCTCTTGTAGAAATAAATATATAGGAGATTTTAGCTTTCTAAATGATATTTCTTTAATCAAAATAAAATCATTCTACTAAGTTTCTAGATAAAGAATTTACAACGATCTTAAATCTTTGACACACAAACAGGTGCCCGTCTCTGATAATTGTCAACATCTCGATACAACAGGTGAACTGATTGTTCCATCGATTTCTATAAATTACTTGATTTTAAATCCTCAATTATCAGCAAGACGTCGTAGCGTAATTGATAAGGTCGCGGACACTTAAGCAGGAGACCAGGGTTCGATTCTGGGCATGGGAGCAATTTTTGTTTCTTGCAATAATTTTTTTCCTATTTTTTTTATTCGGAATTAGATACATTTAATGCTTTTATACCAGGAAAAAGTGAAATTAAATTTTTAGGTAAAAAAATAAGCCGATTATTCAATAAAAAGATTCAACTGAATGATCACGGAAAGGTCACTGAAATGCATGTGCCATTCAGTCGACTGAATGGTAACTGAATGATCACGGAAAGGTCACGGGAAAGGGTCTTTTCAGTGACCTTTCAGTGACCATTCAGTGGCCATTCAGCCACCATTCAGTCGACTGAATGGTGGATTTTCATCCTGTGATAAATACGGGTCGGTCACGAGATTAAATTCCATAAAGCCCGAATCTCGTACCGACCCGTATTTATAGCCCGATAGATGTTTTAAAATGATACCTTATTACTTATATTTACATTTGTGACTAATTCATGCTTCATATTTGCATCATTGTGACTTTTAACGTGTGAAATGCATTATTTTTCAAACCCAACGGCATGTTTGTAATTTACTGAACGCGCGTCGACCCTTTATGACGTCATTGAGAAATTACGTCAAACGATTATCCAAACGCACATCTATGACCTCTTGACCCCATACCTGTATTTATACAGTTATAGATACGCATTCCTTGCAGTAGTATTATATAAAGGAAAACATTTGCAAATGTAAATATATGCCCATATTATCATAAAAAGCTACCATTTCAAATAGCAAATATTTTCTTTATTCCTTAAATTAATTAAATCTTTAACTTTTAACTTAATATTTCACACATGTGCGTGTAATAACGCTTTCTGACATATTTCTTTTTTTGCTATATAATTATAAAATATATCTTCATAAATTCGGCGTATGAATCAGTAAGTGCCTCGAAGGTTTGCTCTGCCTTCTTTGATAAAGTGTATAGAAATCCTTTAATATAATCCTCATAAATGTTTGTCATAATTTCTACCACATCAAGTAGTCCTGTTTCCTTAAGTTTTGGAAGGAAATATTTTGTAACCGATGACGGATGGAATACGGGCCTGGCCACGAAAAACAGGAAACGGTCAATGAAACCCGTCATCCCCTCCCAGACACACAAGTTCCTACATCATTGGTTGCGGTTGTATAAACAGACAACAAAAAATTGATGTTTTATCAAATCCCCTCTGCCCTGTGACTAAAGTTGACGAATCACCCTTTCCTCAACACATCTTGCATAGTACCTGGGGAAATGAACGAAAACTTTTTAAGATCACCTTAAGCAATTGATTTTTACAGATTTACTTCAGATAAAAATTAATTAATTTTCTACTTGATGACGAAAAATATTTTGATGAATAGGATTATTTGCGATATGTGTTATTCAGAGTTGAATTTAATATGCCGCAAAGACATATCGGACAAGAAACAATGGAAATGTATCATTTGTCTATCAACATGCTCAATACGGAAAATTCCATATTGAAGGTAACGATAATATTTTTATATTATTATTTTTACTTATAAACATACAAAAAATTGGTAAACTATTTCATTTAATTCAAATAGTTAAAAGAAATCCATAAAACATTTTAAATGTATATTTTATATTACTTCAACAGAATTCCAAGATACCGTTTAAAAAGCTTGCAGAATTAATTTATTATTTTGGCATGGATTTTCAAATCTACAAAGTCGAAAAATTAATGGACATCAACCATGAAACAGCCATAGAATGGTATGACGAATTAAGATCTTTGACAATGGATTTCCTGAAAAAAATGCTATTATTTTAGGAGAAAGTTTAGGTGTTATTGAAATAGAGGAAAGCCTTTATGGTAAAAAAAGAAAATGTAACAGAGGAACTGGTAGACAAGATACTTGGGTCT
>NW_026938041.1:0-11802 GCF_032062105.1 Saccostrea cuccullata | reverse complement strand
GCATATATAGCAATAGGAGAGGAGCGTACTTTTTGCCGTGGTTTGCGACGATGACTCCATTACTTAAAATGTAAAAGTCACCTGTCGAATGTAAAAGTAAGTCTCTTCAAAAAACTCCGATATAAGGTTTTATAGTATAAAAAAGTAGGGGGTCAAATTTCTATGGGGTTCATTGCTGGTCTGGAATGTTTTTCTACAGTCGAAAAATGACCCTACTTGTCCTAGAATATTGACCTGGGTCATTTTTCTACGTAGAAAAATGACCCCCCTGGTCTACGGGGGTCACTTTTCGTCGTTACACCGGTCATCCCTTGTGCTCCTTGTCAGGATCCGAAAATAACGGAAAGATCCGTCGACATTTCTGTGTATTAATAGCAATATCTATTGGAAAACCCATGGAAACCAACTGTGTTCAATTATTCGCAAACCTAGTTTTGTATTCATATCGAAGCAGAATGTATTCAAAATCTTATACTTGAGAATAATGAAACACTTGCTGTGGATTTCAGCTCGATATTTAAATGTACATATATCGACGACAAATAACATTAGTATTATGAATAGTTATTTCCATTCATATATGTCGAAAGGATATATCCCGGTTTCCTTGAAATAAAAGATACTACAGAGTTTGACACATCTGCTTCATGTTTGAATATTTCATTGGGAAAATACGATAATGACAATCTATCGACAAAGGTTTAGAACATGATGACTTTAACTTTTCAGTCGTCAAATTCCCTTATTTTTGGAACAATACACCTTATCTGCATACGGAGTTTTTATTTCTCAGTTGATTCGATACGCAAGAACATGCTCTACATATGAACAATTTCTAAAACGAGGAAAGCTATATACAAACAAGTTTATGAAGCAAGAATATCAGGTGTAAAGTCGTAATTTTCTTACGTCTATGATCTGTGCAATGACCTTGTCATTAAAAATATGTCTTGAAATCGAATTCTTTTCTTATATTGAGGGGCCCGTAGTCGACTGCAAATTTAGACCTCTACTCGGCACTAAGGGCCATTGAGCATTGAGGGATCCTTTTCTTGTCAGCGTCTACTGCGACACTTGACTTCGGTTTATACGGTCTCATCCAAAAGGACCAGTTTTCACTTCAGCAGTTCGATCTCTTGATTTATAAGATTGTCATTCTAGATATACATTTAATTTTTTTAATCCAAAAATTTTCCCAAGTGAAACCCCAACTATATCATTAAGAATATAGAAATGAGTCAGTCAGAAATATGGCAATAACATTTGACATTAGGTACAAAAAGCTCCTCAGTGTAAAATCATATAAATCGTAAATTTATACTGGAATTTGAAATCAATGCACAAGCAAAATTATTCCTCTATAAGCGTCCGAAAAAAGTCCAATTTTGTTGGGGTTTTTTCTTTAATACTTTTATCTGTTTCTGATTGTAGGTTGAATTTCTTTAAAAATATATTCTTAACGAAATTTTACAATTTTATAATGAGCTATATCGTAAATTAAATCACTTAAAAAAATACAGTTCACTTTCTGTTTGATTTTATACAATCATTAGTTTAAAACGTGATTTATTTCCCTTATATATTCATTTAGTTTCGATTTGACAAAAACTTTATTTTCTATAAAATAACGTTCAATATATCAGGTTAAAATATTACGAGTATTTAAATCTACATCTGCTACAGTAGAAATAAGTTTATCAACCAACAGGACAAAGCTATAATTGCAAGTTATCATTATTGATTTTGTAGTATGTAATGTTTATATTTGCTCTTGCCCAAACTGATTTCGTTCAGATGTTGATATACTCCTGATAATGATTGAAGACTGGAGTGCCTTGCCATAGTGCTCTATAGGGCTTGAGGAAGCCTGTCAAATAAACCATTGTTGCTACTTACTGCCATGTACGGCAAAGAAAGGCTACAAACATACTACATATTGTAATACACCTATGATATTACCTGTGGTGTACACGATGTCGAGATCTAAATATATGCACATCGATCTACACTCATGTACAAAACAAGTAAAGAGCACGTGTTGACCCGCTAATGGGTAAATGGAGCAATGACTGCTCCATATGCCTATGGCAGCGTAGGCACTTCATGATTTTTGTTTTAAATGTTTTTATTTTTTTAATTATCAGTAATATTGAAAAGTCTTTTAAAAATTGAATAGAAGGATATAGCCATACTTTTGGTCTATATATACTCAGTACTGAGTTACCAATGTATTTTTGCATGATAAAAATTAAGACCACACAATATTCAAATTAACGGGTTTTCTGAACTTTTCTCACCTAAAAACTTGTTTTCCTTCAATAAACCCAACTTGAATTTATAAAAAATCGGGCAAGATTTATTTGTGTAAGCCTTTTTATATAACAGTTATAAATGTGTTTTGTTGGAAAGCATTCTGGTTAATTGTGAATACAGGTACTCCAGGGATGATGTTGGAAGGATGTCTGAGTTTTTGGTTGATAGTGTCTGCGTTGTATATGGATGAAGATATGGAGATATACAATATTCAATATCAAAATCCATAAAACAATACAAAATAGGAGCAGAGCAAACAAGAACCTCCAAAATATCAGAGGTGGAATCAGGTGCCATGGAGGAGTGAGCATCCCCTGCCGACCGGTCACACCCGCCGTTTACTCCTTGTCATAATCGGGATATAACGGAAAAATCCGTCGTCAATTCAGTGTATAAACACTGGACTGACAATTAGTATGAAAAACGTCAGTAAGCATTTGACTCGATCAATGATAAATTGTATTTGCTGACAAAGTCATTGTATCGACCATAGAACTTACGAAATGGTGACTTTTAACTAGACTGCTGACATTCTTGTTTCATCAACTTGTTTGTGAATAATTTACCTCGTTTTAGAAATTGTTCATACGTAGAAAATGCTCTTGCGTATCGAATCAACTGAGATATATAAAGTCCGTATGCAGTTGATAAAGGTATATTGCTGCATAAGTAAGGGAAGTTTACGATAGAAAAGTTAAAGTCATCACGTTTATCATGTAGTCTGGTTCTTAGATTACCATTAACATTTTCAAGTAAAGTATCCAAGTATGAAACAGATGTGTCAGACTCTGTGGTATCTTTTATTTCAAGCTCACCAGGATATATCGTATCGACATAGGAATGGAAATTGCCAGTTAATTGACAATACGTCGTGGATATATCTAAATGTTGAGTTGAAGGCCATAACAAGTGTTTTCTTCTTTTCACGCATAAGATTTTTCACGAATTCTATGGGAATTCCAAAAGATTGTTGGAAGACCTGGTCTCCAAAAACCCCAAAGATATTGTTAATCAGAAACTCAAGCATCCTTTTTATGTCAACTTCAGAGTACTCGTGTGTGCAATCAGAATGTGTTTTAACAAAATAATTTTGCAAATGACCAATGACCAGGTAAGTAAATTTACGAGTTCCATTTTTATTTAAAAAGCAGCTGTCAATGATAACAAAAACCTTGGACTTTAATTTATCATGAGGGCCATTGTTGTGTATAAAGTTGAAAAGTCTAAGTTTTTAGGCTGCTGATTTTGGTAAAATCATCCAGTCTATTGGAGTTCCAAAGAATACCAATTGCAAACCATTATGTGATGGTCTATTTTGGTATTTATCTGAAGCAGAATTTATCAAAAACATATGCACGAGAAGAAGAAAACACTTGCCATGACCTTCACCTCGACATTTTGACGACGTTTTTCAAACAACAATAATTACTTGAATCATATGCATATATCGACTCGATATATCCCAGTGAACTTGAAATAAAATATACCACAGTATGTTACATATTTTGAATATTTACTAGGAAAAAGTCATTTGGGTGGCTCACTATTGTAAGAGCTTCTGTTGTAGATTTGCTGAAAAAGGAGTTGATTCTAAATAAAATAACTTTTGACCTGTGACTTAAACCTCTAAGTATATTTTTGATCATTTTGTATTTTTTAAAACTCTAAGTAAAAGTATAATTCTTAAAGATGTTTTCTGTACTAATGATGTCATACTCTTATATCCCTAGAATATGTTACTAGAACAACTTTCGAGATTTAATACTGATTTAATACTGATGTCTAGAGTTTTTCCTTAATTTCGTAAATTACAATTTCTCCGTTCTGCTTCCCGACCCAGAGTCTGTCTCGGCTGTCTGCAGCAACTGCTACAGGGCGTTGGATTCCTCTGATAACTGTTATAAATTGCCAACCAATAAGGCAACAGACGCGGTCGTTCTGGTAATCACATACAAAAACGTTTCCTTTTCTATCGCAACAAATGGATATTGGGTCAAAAGTAGCCAGATATGATTTAGAGGGACCAACAGATCGGAAAAAATCAAAATCCTTTGTAAAACACGCAATACTTTGTTTTGACCTGTCTAAACAGTACACTTTATCTCCACCAAGTGCCATTCTATCAGCAGATACGACATACTCCAGTTCAACAATATTTAACGTCTCACCGCTGCTTGACAAAGTCTCCACACGGTTTTCTGTTAGAAGTATCATGATCTCGCCCTTGTTGCTCAAAGTCACAGAGCGGAGATCTGGTTTAGAAAAGGGTGACTTGCTTTCTCCTTTTTTCTCTTCAACAGAGATCCATATTGGTGCTTTGGAAAATCGCAATTCCTCTCCTGAGGGTACAAATAATATCTGAGTTATATTGCCTCTGACTACGGACATCAAGTTACCTTCCTCTGAATAAAGAGCGCCCGCTATTTGTTGGGATTGCTTTGGTGATTTATTCACGTGTTGAAATAAAATCCAGGATTTGTACCATCCAGGGATGGAAATATTTCTGAAATCACGTTGTTGACGGGACAATCGCTTTGAAAATGGAGTGTTTCCTGGAGTGTTAAATCGATTGATGTAAAATTTAACTTTCCGATAGTTTGGGTTTGAGCTTCGAACCCAGAAGGAACAAATACTGGAAGAGTATAGGAATTTACTGTGCATTGCTCACTGCAGAGTTCCTTCATTTTCAAGTTCTGTAAGGAAGCGTTAGCTTGTGTTACATCGGGTAGTACCCCATGCTTCAGAACTTGCTGAATATAGACACACTGGCATTTTAGGGAAACGGTGGATTGAGCAATGGCAGAATGTTTGTCTTCCAGAAACGATTTTTCTTTTTCAAAATGAGTGTCTACTTCGTTGACCAATTTGCCTTCAAGCGTTCTAATGCGCTCAACAATATGTTGTGTTTGTTCTTTGATAGACTGAATAAGATTATCTCGTTTCCCATTAAGATCTTTTAGTACCTTCATAGAGTCTTCTCTTGTAGTTAATAACATTTCATTTAAGTTGGTCAAATTCTTCAGTTTTGAGTCCAATGCCTTCTTCGAATTTTCAGCAATGATATCTAAGTCTTCTGTTTTATGCCCTTCGTGTTTCGTAAGTTTACAATCACGACATATATTAGTCTCGCACTGACAACAAAAAAACTTAAGTTCTTCTTTTCTATGCCTTGGGCAGTAAAAAGTCTGCGTTTGCATTCCTTGGATTTCATTACCAATATCACCGCTTCGATGCGACCTGGTTGTCTTCAAATTTTGGTGAATCCTGTAACAATTTGGGCAAAGGTTCTGGTCGCAATCAAAACATCGCTTTGTCGCTTTGTCGCCGTTCTCGCATGCTTGACAGAGAGCTTCTTTTTCTTTGAGCAGCATTTCCATATAGTAGTTATGTTTGATCCCATCAATGCCATTTTTAGGTATCGAATATTCATGTCGACAAAGAGGGCACAAAATTATCTTTCGATCTCCAGTGTGTTCACAAAGCTTTTCAAGACAGTCCTTGCAAAAAGTATGTAAACAATCCAGTAGTTTAGGTTCTGTGAATGGTTCGAAGCAAAGTGGACATTTAATTGTGTCGTTCTCTGTTTCCAATTGTTGTTCTTTGGACGAAGCCATGGGGAACGTGACTCTACTTTCGTTTTGTGAAACATAGTGACACGTACAGTAAATATTCATTATCACAACTTTTTTAAAAAATTTAAAAAGAAGAATGTGTAAATTAATTTATTATATAAACAACAAAGCCATGATTGGTCATATTTTTACGTCCGAATCATCCTCAGGTAGTGTAGATTCAAATTCGTTCAAATCATGACCCCTGGTGATAGGGTTGGGCCAATCTTATAGGTAAAAACATTTTTTGTATTTAAGCTTTTTCAAAGTTTTTTTTTAATACTGGATTGATTTTTGCCTTCTATTTTAGCCACAGTGTTAAGGTTAGCAATGAGACCCATGGACTATTGTGTTTCTTTATATTCTTTTACCTTCGGCCATGGCATGACTGCAATTACACTCACTGGTCTGTACACTTCACTTTTTTTCATTTCGAAAATAAAATTTTTGTGTGAGGAAATTTAATTGAGTATGTATGGGCTTATCTCTAGCCAAAGATATAGTAAATTATATTATATTGTATTACAGTATTTTACGAATGTTTACTTTTATAAATCAGTAACACTCATAGCGTACCTTTAACTTATGATGCCACTTATACTTTAATTTTATTTACTACGAAACTTTACTTCAAGAGTTTAAGGTCATTATGCATATATTCTGACCCTTTTCAAACGTGTTTTAATTATCTTTTGGCAGTTGCTGAACAGTTTTCAGGGTTATTTACATAACTTAAATGAAACAAGTATTTTTTTTCACATTCTAGAAACTTGAACCAGCAGAAAATGTGAGAAAACATAATTTCTTTAAATTCTAAACCCTGTACTTTATTATCTTCCATTACTTTGTATCGAGGTTTTAGACACACAAAAGATAAAACCCTTGGTTGCTACAGCTAGAATAACTGATATACTTATTCATACTGCTAGTGTGTATACTTTCCAGAAGAGAAGCAAAGGATTATTTTTCTACATCCCATAGATCCCAAATGTTTCTCCCTATTATGCAGTATTACTATAGTATGCAGTATAAGTGCAAGGTAGCATATCCGTGAAAAGAAATCATGTGTTTCAAATGCCATACTTTCATTATTGATATTTTTGTTATTTCCCTTCCACTAAATTTTTAATGTAACTATCATTAAAATAAATTTAGAAAATAATGTCAAGGGAGTAAATAGCCATTAGTTCTCCACAAATATCTAAAATATGAAATGATTTCAAATTTATCGTTAAAGGACATATTTTTAAAGTTTTTCTATAATAACAACAGATTTTCCATCTATGATATTCAAAACTTTAGACATGTTTTCCTCTCTTATCCGTGGCTTCTTTCTATAAATAGTATTAGGAACATAAATCCAGTGGAGTGCTGTTGCCATAGAACCCAACATGAAACCGATCGAAAACATAGATCCACGAACAAACCTTTACAATCAAAAACAACCCTAAAAACCTATTGTGACCAAAGTCAACGAACCTTCATGCCTATGGCGTCACATGCACTTCAATTTTGTAAATCAGAGATTCTTTATGTATCGACAATCTTGTTGAGTTGCTTTAATGAACGTGTGTGAGGGTGGAATGGGTTTAGATTAATCAAATTCTAATTGCTAGGCCATTATTAAGGTACATTGATACTCTGATAAGAGAGATAACTCTTAATGACACAAATGTCTATAATTCCTTTGTATATTTGTCACCCCGCAAGCCATGATACAATTGTTTGTATTTTATTCAGCATATACTTTCCTTTGGAAAATCATAATAGTTAAAGAAAAATTTCATATAAGTGAGCAGAGGGTTTATGAACCTTAACACACTGATTTGTCGAAGAATTTCCGCCATTTCCCGATCATGACAAGAAGTACTCGGCGGGTGTGACCGGTCGGCAGGGGATTGCTCATTCCCCTATGGTACATTATCCCATCTCTGATGTTTTGGTGGTCCGTGTTTGCTCTGCTCCTATTTTGTATTGCTTAAATGGACTTTTAGAGTTTAAAACTTTTGTAATCTCCAAAAATTCACTTCTGTCTTACCAAACACTTAATCTGGTTGATACCATCGAAAGTCAGCATCATAACTGTCCTTGGTCTTCACTTTTGTACTCCATGATATTTCAAATTGAAGACTACACTTTGTATTTTCTACAAATGCTTCTAATTTTACAGAGCCAGGATATCGAATATCTGAAACATAATCCTCCTTCCTTTGTTCTTCTTCACCCTACATCTATAATCCTGTTGTACACATTATTACTAGTGACTAATATATTTTAGAGAATTATGAGGACCTTAAAGCATTAATCTTAAAAGGGCCAAAATTTTGGGAACCGCGATCTTTTAAATTTCAAAAATATGATGATTTACGCCAGGCGATGGAAAAACGTGAAAAAGAAGACTTTGACACGTTGTAGAATGGATTAAATGTATCAGATACATGTTAAAATCGCGCAATAAGTGATTGAAGGACAAAATAAAAACCATCTATCCTTCTGTCTTCAGTAATTCAAAAATTAAAAAAGAATAGGATAGATTACACGATGGTATTAGGAGAAAATAATTCTCCAAAGTCATATGTCAGTTTTTTAATATTTTTAATATCCCATATCCCTAACAACCAAATGAATTTGAATTACCATTTCCATATTACTCAGTCACAGAACTTTATAAAAAATCCTTTCAAAGACACATAGCGGGTTCAGTAAATGTTCTTACCAAGCCTCTTTCTTTACTCCACACTAAGATATAAACAGCAGTGAAGAAGAAACTTCGGAAGAGTACTGGGCAACAATATATTCGAGAAGTGGTCTGAGAATCAGATGTGGACACTCATAAATTCCAAGGAATCATTTTAAAATTTGAAATCATAAAATTTTTAATTCACAAAACAAAAACTTACGACTTATCAACCTCATACACAACCGTTCAACCGTAAAAAATATGGATTATACACGAGCACTCTGAAGTTGACATTTAAAAGATGCTCGAGTTTCTGATTGACAATATATGTCATTTTTGGAGACCAGGTTTCTAACAATGTATTGCAGTTTCATGGGTACACATTGCGCCTCGTTATAAGCAGGCCTATTTTTATATTCATATGAAGCAGAATTTGTTCAAATCTCTTACGTGAAAAAAAAAACATTTGCTGTGGCCTTCAACTCAACAATAAGAAAATATTATATTCACTATATTGATGCAATGTCAATTAACAATGGTTATTTCCATTCTGATGTCGATACGATATACATATAAGCTTGAAATAAAAGATACCATAGAGTGCTTGACACATATCTGTTTCATATTTGGATATTTTACTTGAGAAAGACCTTATTGGTAATCTAACAACCAAGTCTTTTTATGATATACGAGATGACATTAACTTTTCAATCGTCAATTTCCTTTACTTATGCAGCAATACCTTCATCGTCCGCATACGGGGTTAAAATATCCCTTGGGTTGCTTGAATACGCAAGAGACATATGCAGTTATGAAGAATATCTAAAACGAGGTAAGTTATTGACAAACAAGTTGATGAAACAAGAATATCAGGAATATCGTTTAGGTCATCATATCGTAAGTTCTATGGTAGATACAATGACCTTGTCAGCAAATACAATTTATCATTAATTCATATGCTGACGTTTTTCATACTAATTGTTTCATACTTTATTACACACACTGAATTATCGATTTTCCGTTATTTCCCGATCATGACAAGGAGGGTTAGGCGGATGTGACCGGTCGACAGGGGACGCTCACACCTCCATGGCACCTGATCCCACCTCTGATGGTTTAGAGGTGTTTGTTTGCTCTGCTACAATTTTTTGTATTATTAAATGGACTTTTGAGCTTGAATATTGTTTGTTATCTCCATATATTTCAAAGACATTACTGACCCCTTCTACACCTGGGCTGTAGCCTTTGATATGATATAGTTCAGTAAATAAAGTTTTGAATGGGAAAAATACATTTCCAATTTCTGTATCTGAAAGAATTTGAGAACCATAAAGAATACCAGTGTACACTCTAGATAGCTTTAGAAATGCATAAAAGCACATAAGAAAAAACATTTCTTAAGATAGAGAGCACAATGGTATTTGTTGACAAGGTTATTGCATCGACCAAAGAACTTACGATATGATGACTTTAAACGATATTTCTGATATTCTTGTTTCATCAACTTGTTTGTCAATAATATTGCCAATTCTTAAATAAAGTCATGTTTGCATTGACGGGGCAATAGGAATAAAAAAAATTGAACACCATCAGGGTATGCTTTCTGCACTTTGGCCAATGATACTTCACTTGCGTTTCTAAAGGCCCATGTGCTTTTCGCCCCATTCACAAATTTTTAAAACATTTGTGGGATCACTGATCATTATCTTCACCTTTTAGTGGCCTGCCAAAATAACTCTTAGCCTCTTATTCTTAATAACCTTGAAAAGTACCACCAAATGAGGTGAACTTTAAAAAAAAAATGTTTGGTTGTCCTCTCCCAGCTGACTAAAAATTGGCCAGACTTAAAGACTTTTTTTTACATTCCAGGACACAATATTTTTTTTATTCCTATCAACTCGTCAACGCAAACATTACTTTAAAGATGGCATAAGACAGTCTGTTTTTTTGCATATTTTCCCATATGAAACAAAGTTTGGTTGAAACTGGAAACCGAAAATTTCAAGTTTTTGTTTGAAGATGTTATAATACTGAGTCTCAAGCTTAGATTTTTACTTTGTTCACATAATAAAACTAAACAAAACTGTATATTTTATTTTCACCTTTATTAAAAAAAATAACTACCAAAATTGCCTTTTAGTGCAAAAATATATAAAATACAAAATGTAAAGCTGTGTTTAAAAAAAAAAATTGTCATCAAGTCATGTATATAAAATTATCACAAATATCTGTGCTTCATACAGAAAGAAATCTATTGCCCATCCTTACTTCTACGTGTATATATTACATTCAATGTTTAACAATCTATGACCTATAGACACGATATTAAGGACATTTACGTTCAGGTAGAGCCCTCCTGCTCCTCCAGCTGTTGGACTGAGGCCTCCAGGTACCCCCTTCTACAATAATTAACAGCAATTATCACACAGTTAATGAGGCACTCTCTTATTATAATTAAACCAACTTTTATATCCATGCGAGAAATATCTGCAAGTTTCGCAACCTACTTTACCTCGCCGTTATTAATCACTATGAACCTTTTATTTTGCTTTGTATTTGTAGAGAATATTTCCTCAATGGTGAAAATTTATTATCATGGATTGATTTTAAAGCACTAAATTGCGAATAAAAGATGAAACAAATAATAGTTGGTTAATACAGTATATGAAAAGCAACGGTGTCTTTGTATAATTCTAAACAGAATGTATCAATAAAATATTTTCTAAAACATGTTACATTATAACAATAATATTGAATTGTAAGACATATCAGATCACAGTCAAACTATTATCACAGATCAGATTTAAAACCTTACTTTGGTAAAAGTGGATAACATTGTAAAACAAAACATTACAAATAAAATGTGCTACACACTTCTGGAATGTGGTAGTTCTCAAGGCATTTAGTACATGTAACAGTAAACATGAATGTGTAAACCGGTGCTTAAAGAAGAGATTCATGACATATTAAGACAAATCATTCATATTCACACACAAAAAGCAGATAATCCTGGTGTATTTGTTATATTGTGGGACCTCTACTAAACCATCCAAGTTAATATATTCACAGGCACTTGACGTACATTACTTATTTTTCCAAAAACAAACTTTCCCCTACCTCATAATAAACATTTACTATTAAGTAGGGGGTATATTTTTTATTAAAAGAAAAATAGTAACGTAAAGTGCCTGTGCTTCT
>NW_026938040.1:0-11458 GCF_032062105.1 Saccostrea cuccullata | reverse complement strand
CTAATAATGAGCTCTTGTTAAACCACATTAACATCAGAAATGGTTATTCTAACAAAAAAAAAATATCAAACCATAGTATATTGTTTAAAACAACCTGCTTTCAAGTAAAATTATTTACATTTCTTTGAATAACATTACCGATCTTTGCTCCATTAGGTATTACAGTGCCACAATAATACGGATGTCCGGTGTCCGGGGGGATGGACCAAGCACCATTTGGTTGTCAGCCTTTACGGCAGCAGTTAATTTCGTTACAACATGGGCTATTCTTGGTGGAGAGGATTGGTAGAAGAGCGCTAACACTTGGCAGTCTTATAGGTTTAACATAAAAGCAAATTATTTAAATTTTTCATAGTGAGTCTTGACTTTCAGTTTGAGAGCAATAAATTCAGTGAACTTTTGACTAAACAAACTCTTCGATTCAAAATGTTACTTAATCTCATGAATACTCAACATAAACATGTTCAATGTGTCATTGAGGTGATTTTGTCAAAGTAGTATTGCTGTCAAAAGTTAATTCATACTGACTTTGTTTTAGGGGCAATTGTGAGTCTAGCTTGGTTAGCCATTGGGTTTCAACTCTCTGCAATGAACACGACTCCTATTACGCTAAGAGAACAGACTGCAACGATTTCCAAATGTCAAACATATTTGTGAGTCAGGGTCCACATGTCAAACTTTTTTGAAACTAAGGGTCCACTGATTGGCGAAATATGGAAGAGAAAACTGACTTGATCAGGACACTTTGGGAAATGATTAACAGGAATGTACTAAAATCGTATATAGTTTAGCTGAATAAAACAGGGCCCAAGATTATATCTTAAAGAAAGAAGAAGCAAACTTTTAAAAAAAAATCTTGAATATTACTTGCCATGGTAAATTAAGACTTTGATTTCATTTGAAGTCTCTAAAAAATGGGAGTTTCTTAATATTTTAGATTTTTTTTAATTTGCATCATTAACATCCAAAATACGTCCAAAAATATATACCAATCCAGGCATCTAATTTTGGTTTGCTTCATCCATCCTTAAGATTGCTTTAATTATATGTATAATATCATACATAATTTTTCTGAGACGGGTTCTACTGTCTTCAGAAAAAATTAAAGAATCAATTTCATTTTACTTCTCCTTGTGGCGCTTCACAATATTCATTTCCTACAAGTGTGTGGTTCTAATATTTTACAGAGACTGTAATTCATGCATGCGGGACTTAAACTGTGGCTACTGTTACATTGACTCTGACAATGGACCAGAAAATGGGACGTGCTTGAGAGCAAACTATGATGAGCCTTTTAAGGCTGTAGCTGGTCGGTGTAACGATACTCATTTAGAAGGAGATCTTACGTGGGCTTATGACTACTGTCCTACAAAGTTTTACTGGATGCCAATGATAGGCCTGGTTGCTTACCTCATGTTCTTTGCTCCAGGTAATCATGCTTTAATTCTTTTTTTTTTTTCAAAAGACGTTTTATTTAATAAAGCATAAATTGCGGGACAAAATTGAACAATGAAGACATTTCAATGGACATTTGTCTTATTTCTCTCTCTTATCGGAGTATCAATGAACATTAAGTTATGTCTTTTACTGCAGTTTTGAATGAATTCATCTAAAAGCAAGTACATGTAATTATGAAGTAAATAAATTACATTTTAGGTATGGGACCAATGCCTTGGACAATCAATTCAGAAATTTACCCTTCCTGGGCTAGAAGCGCGGGCAATGCGGCGTCCACATTCACAAACTGGACAGTTAACCTCGCCATGTCTATGTCTTTTTTAAGCTTAACTCAAGCACTCACACGGTTTGGTATGAAACTTTTTTTTTAAAATTTTACCAAGTAACTTGAATTTTGATATAGAAGATATCATGACTATTACTTTATTACATATGTAAAAGCAGTATTAAAATCATAGGCGTCGGAAGCAAATTGAAAGGGGGGAGGGGCTAAGCCAACAAAAAAAGGTAAACCCTAATTTTCAGTACCAATAATATATATTTGCAAAAAAAGTGTGCGTGTGTGTGGGGGGGGGGGGGGTTAGTTCCGACGCCTATGAAAAGGTTTATGTTATCTTTAGGTCAAGGACAGATAATTTTTTTAAATGTCTCCTTTAACCAATTTAAAACCTTTTTTTGAAAGGCACATTTTGGCTGTATAGCGGACTTGCTTTAATTGGCCTTATTGTGTTGGTGTTATTCCTACCTGAAACCAAAGGAAAAACTCTTGAAGAAGTGGAAGGTTTGTTTGCAAGACCTTGGTGTGGTACAGGCCCCAAAATTGACTATAACGTGGAAAATATACAGTATGTTCACATACGTGGACTAAATAGAGACGGCAGGGAGTCTGAAATTGATTCACCAGACTGAGAATGTTTGAGCAGCTCTGTTATTGCATTAACCGTTATGGAAAGTACAATATCTTGATTGATGAGATGAGAAAGACCAAAGGCATCACAAACCGCTATCAAAAAAAATCGTTGGATTTTGCGATCGTAGATGAAAGATGTAGATGAAATATAATCACTGTGAATTTATGAGACAAGTGTAAATGACATAACTAGAAATTAATTGAAACAAATCACGTGATACAGGAATAACAGAACAAGTTTAAACAATTTCCCACCCCTTTTCAATTGGTGCACCTGAAAAACAAGAAATGCATTTATTTAATCTAAATTCAGCATTTTTATTTCTATAAATTTCATGTAATAAATATACTAGAGCCTTTAACTAATTTACAATTGTTAATTAGTAGGCATGTTGTCATTATCAAATTGAAAATTGTAAATAAGTTAAAGACACTAGGATTGAAAAGTACAATGCAAATGTTTTTATATTAAACAATTTATTGTTATATTAAGCTCGTTTACTGATTTTTTAACAAACTGAGTTAAATTTAAATCTTTTTCCTGGATCGAAGATGATAAGTTTGTTTTACATCATTTTGATCAGTGTTTTCTAAATGAAGGTCAGACGCCACGCTATGGAAGCTGTCCTGGCTCTCTGGGTCCTCTAATTTACAATCACAGCCGTCAGGAAGCAGCTCACACTGTATCCCCACGGACACGCCATTAATCACATCAGTTTCCATTCCAGTGCTGGTGACGTAAATCTCAGTCTGACATTCTTTGGAAGATCGCAATACAAATAATTCACTACATTTACATTTCTTGTCATTTGTTGAGGATGACATTTGATGGCACGATTCAGTATTGTCCGTGATTTGTAAAGCTGTTCCTAAGGTTATATCACTCTCCCCTGAGTCAGATAGATTAGCATTTCTCTTGATTTCATTATTACAGTGAAAGTATGCATTACCTGTCTCTTCCTTGATAACAGCGGCATCTTGTACTGAAGAACCGAAATCTTCAGATGGCTGCTGTATTGAGTTCTGTACTTTGCTGTTTGATTGAAGCTTGGGAAGAGAAAATTGGTCTTCGGCATGCTGGGTTTGATTTTGATTTATACATACTGATAAATCATTTTCTTTATGACTGTCTGCACCAAATTCAGTTACTTTGTAATGTTCAACATATTTTTCTAGCTTGGCTGCTGCTGCTTTCAGCACTGTCAAAGCATCATACTTCTTCTCGGTGAGGTCCTCCATTTTACCAATCTGTAGTAAATAAAACAAAGATATAAGATAAAAAATCCTATAGATCTTTGTCTTCGAAAGGTGTTTGTTCCCTCTCGAGAATTTTTCATTTAAATATGGAAACATCACTAATTCTGGTGGAGGACTGCAAATTTAGACCAAACTTCGACGCTTGGGGTCATTGAGCAGTGATCTTTTTCGCGCAAGTCTTTATTTTAAATGATTACATCATAAAAAAGAAATAAATCTGGACTTAAAACATAAAAATGTGCTGTTATTATACTGACTCAGTTGTCATTAAAGAATAAATAAAGCAATGATGTTTACCCTCTATTTACCTTTCTTTTGACTGGAATTTATTGCCGTGATTTAATTTTAACTATTATATATTAATTTGAATTAGTTAAAAAAAAAAAAAAACATTTGTTTAACACCATATTCCTTTGAATAATAAAACAACTCTTTCCAACATGATAAAGCAACAGTCAAGATTGACTATGGATAATACATGTATTACATTAAACAGACCAATTGTGGCAAAATTTCTTTACAAAAGTGAACGAGTCAGTCTTTTGGAAAGAGCGTACAGATTAAAAGGATCAGGATATGGTATCTATGAACAATTCCCCAGCGCTATTGAGGAACGTAGGAAACAAATTTACCCTATCATGAAGCAGCTACGAAATCAAGGACACAGAACAAAGCTTGTAAAAGATCGTCTATATGTAAATGATAAACCATATAGGACCGACAATGTCAACTTTGGGCAAGCACAGCTAATGGGAGGGCAGTCTACGCAACTACAACAAAGAAACGCAGTCGTACGACCTACTGACACAAACGTTCAGCCACTGGATAGACACTCGCGTTCAACGGATACAAATATGCGACCCATGGAAACACACTTACAAGGTAGGACAGACATATTCATCCTAAGGAAACACGCGCGACAGATACAGATAGGCACACGCGTCCGATGGACACACATTCAACAGCATTAGACAGTTATGCGCGACCGAAGGAAACAAATACACCATATATGAATGTACAAAGGCGATCTTATGAAGCACGTGTGGAGAGATATCCTCAGCCCCAAAGAGATATGCATCAGCATCCATATAATGGAGAGGTACATAACTCGCGCACAAGTCATTATGACGGCGGACAGCAGCCTTACAGCGGTAGTCATACTCAGTTTTCGGATCAAGGTAGAGAGTACAGTTCGGTGGTATCGAGCGCGAATGCAGCTGGTGGGCATTCTGGTTACTAGGACAGGTCCGGGAGTAGAAACCCCAACTTATCTGTTATATCCTGGAATGTTAACAAAGGTTTAAAAACTAAGTTGGGCGATCTTGAATTTGTTGATATTATAAAAGCGTATGATATAATCATTTTGTTAGAATGTTGGATAACAAATAATGATCATTTGGCATTACAATGTTATGATAGTTACACTTTTCCAAGAACAAGTGGAAAAGGAGGTGGTGTTGTAATTTTTGTTAAAAGCATTTTGGATATAAAAATATCGGTAGCTGATCAATTTTGTAACTCCGTGGTGTGGCTACAAGTTGAAAATAAGTTGAACGTGCATTGTAAACCAGTCTTTATTGCTGCATGTTACATACCGCCAGAAAACAGTGTATTCTATAAAAAAGAAAATGTTGATTTTTTTCAATATCTTGAAGAATCTTATTCTGATTTTTACCACAAAGGTTGCGTATATGTCACAGGCGATTTTAATGCTAGATGTGGAAATCTAGAAGATTTTATTCTAAACGATGTATTGGAAGAATCGTTAGCGAATAATATACAGTTTTTGGTAAACTACGACACGACGCATGCAAACGAAATTGGTAGATCTAGTATGGATAAAGAAATTAATAATTTTGGTAAAAAATTGATAAATTTGTGTCAAACTACAGGATTACGCATTGCTAATGGTAGAATGGAAAATGATTGTAATGGCAATATTACTTTTTTTAATGCAAACGGTACAAGCACTATAGATTATTTATTGACGGACATGAATACATTAGATACTGTTTTTAATTTCCAGACGGGGAAATTTAATATTTTTTCTGACCATGCACCTCTTACTTTTGTCATAAAAACTAATTTCTTAAATATATGTGTCGAGTATACTGAAAATACCAAAATAGGTAATGAATATGAATCTAGGATTTTATGTAAATCAGTCAAATGGAAAGAAGGTTCTGATCTTGATGCTATTAGTACAATAAGAGAAAGTCAGGATGTTTTTCTTTCATATGTCGATAAATCATTCAATACACAAGATGAGGTAGATATCTCTGTGGAGAATTTCAGTAAGACATTGTGTGATATCATGACACCTTTTTGTAAAGTCACTGACGGTCTTGTACAAACAGATCGGAAAATAGGTAATGATAAACCCTGGTTTAATGACATCTGTAAGTCTAAATATAAAGACTATAAAGGAAGTCTACACATATTTAATACTAATAAATGTTCTGTGAATAGAAACTCACTTTGTGATAAGAGACGTGATTTTAAAAAAACTGCAAAGAAATATAGGCACATCTATGAAAGATACCAGGGAAATAACATGGAATATTTAAGAAAGCATAACCCAAGACAATTTTTTAAGTTATCTAAGAATAACAAAAAACTAGAAAATGATATAACAGCAGATCAATTTTTTGAACATTTTAAGAGTGTTTTTGAGAACAAGAACGAATCTAACGTTGCTGACGACAGTGTTGAACACCCCTCAACTTCGTGTTATGAGGAACTAGATACGTGTATATCGGAATTAGAAGTTGAGAAAGCAATTTTGAAACTCAAATGTAACAAGAGTAACGCAGATGATGGTGTAATTAATGATTTTTTTATTAAATGTAAAGAAGTTATGATTCCTATTCTATGTAAATTATTTAACAATATTTTTGATTCTGGTATGTATCCAGATAACTGGTCAAAGGGATGCATTGTACCAATTTTCAAAAAGGGCGATTTACATGACCCAAATAATTACAGAGGCATAACTTTGGTTAGCTGTCTAGCGAAATTATTTACGTGTATTTTGAATAATAGATTGTTAGAATGGGACCAAAAATATAATATTATTACAGACGCTCAGTTTGGTTTTAAGCCAGGTGCAAGTACAATTGACGCTATTTTTATTTTACAAAGTTTAATTAACAAGACATTGAGAAACAAAAAGAGATTATATTGTTGCTTTGTAGATTATTCAAAAGCTTTTGATTTAATTGACAGATCTAAGTTATGGTACAAGATACAAACAGAGGGTATACAAGGAAAAATGTTACGTATTATTAAGTCGTTATATAAGAATGTTAGGGCCTGTATAAAACACCAAGGTACATTGACTGACACATTTCGTATATCTGCGGGTGTTCTGCAGGGGGAAATATTATCGCCTGTATTATTTTCCATGTATCTAAATGATTTTGAACGACATGTTATTGAAAATAATTGTGCTTCAGTTGAACTTCAAATGATTAATTTGTTTTTAATAATGTACGCAGATGATACAGTTTTAATAGCGGAATCAGTTGAAAGTTTACAAGAAATGTTAAACACTCTGTATAGCTATACAAAAGAATGGAATTCAACTGTAAATGTACAAAAAACGAAAATTGTAGTTTTTAGAAATGGAAAGCATGTAAGAGATGAAGAAAAATGGACATATGATGGTAAAAATGTGGAAGTTGTAAATCAATTTAATTATTTAGGATTATTATTTAACTATAATGGTAAATTCTTATCTACACAGAAGCACTGTGCAACACAAGGTAACAAGGCATTGTTTAGTATTTATAATAAGATGAAAGATTTAAATTTCAATGTTGAGACTCAGATCAATGTTTTTGATACTTATGTTAAAAGTGTGTTATGCTATGGAGCTGAAATTTGGGGTTTTCATAAAGGTCCAGATGTTGAAAGAGTACATATTAATTTTTGTAAAAGAATACTTGGTGTAAGAAAAAATACCTGCAATAGTGCTGTTTATTATGAGTTAGGTAGAATACCACTAGATATATACACAAAGCGCAGATTATTAAAATATTGGTTAAAATTAAGAAAAAGTAATAATTGTATTTTGAGTGTATGTTATCAAGATATGGTAGAGAATAAAGATCCCTGGGTTATGAGTATAAAAAATGAAATGTACACTCTAGGTTTTGCTGACTTGTTTCATAGTAATCAAAAAGATAGCATTTTATTAGACATAACATACAATAGAATGTGTGACGTTTTTAAACAGAAGGCTATATCTGATATATGTAAATCACCAAAATGTATGTTATATAAGCATTTAGTTAATTATTTTTGTTTACAAGGTTATATAAAGAAACCCATCCATGTAAAATATAGAAAAGCAATTTCATGTCTAAGACTTTCAGCACATAATTTAAAGATTGAAACTGGAAGATACGAGAACTTGATAAGGAGTGATAGGAAATGTGTTCTGTGTAATTTAAATGATATTGAAGACGAATTTCATTTTTTATTCATTTGTCCAGTTTTTCACGATTTAAGAAACAAATTCATCAAACATTACTACTCCCAAAGACCAAGTGTCTTCAAGTTAATACAATTATTCTGTAGTACAAATACCAAAGATGTAAATCAGTTAGGGAAATATATATATCATGCTAATAAATTACGAATGGAATGTTTAAATCAATTAGCTATATAATAAAATGTATGTATTACTAGTTGGTAAGTTTATAACATGTTATTGTACTTTGTATGTAATTGATAAATACAATGTTGTACTCATGATGCTTATGGGATGTACGTCCCACGGAATAAAGAACTGAACTGAACTACATTAAATGATGTTGACTGCGCCAGAATTCATACGCCTATGATTCATCATTAAAATTAAATTTATATCATGGAAACTAATTTGTACAAAACATTCAGTTTAATATAAATAATACCTGTAATTGATAGGTAATATAAAAAAGTTAATTCAAGAAAACTGTTTTTTCTAGTAAAACTAATTATCCCCTCGCACGCCAGTATGTGTTTGTGTGTGTCTGTTAGTCTGTGCTTGTGCCAAACGGAAGTGACGCTTTTTGAGTCGGGGATCAATATGAAATACTTTATTTACAGATATGCGTTAATTGCTAAGGGATCTCAGCTTTGCATTGCCCTTATTGTCCCCCGCTTCACACTGAATGTTGATTCGGTCTGTCTGCTTAGCTGTCTGTATTTCTGTCTGTCTGTAACACTTTCGTTTCCGAGCGATAACTTGAGATTTTGCGATGAAATTTTACACAACGACTACCACTGGCCTAAGAAAGCCCCTATTGATTTTGAGGTCAAAAGGTCAAAAGTCAAGGTAATAATTTCTGTTTTATCACTTTCGTTTCCACCCGATATCTCGAGAAGCCTTTGAACTTCTGCAGTGATATTCCCATACCAATTTACGAGGGCTGTTCAATAAATAATGTCCTGAACTGTATGACATATAATACAGATATCATATGACATTAAGCTTGACTTTCTCTCATTATTGAATCTTTAAAATTGATAACAGTTAATGTTGACCACTTTTCATCACATAGTTTCATTGTGGGTAACTGGAAAACAACATTATGGCTATTCGAGACATTGCAATAAATATGAATGGTAAAGAATCAGTAAACTAGAGTGAAAATAAAAGCTACATTAAAGCTGCTGTTAAACTTGTTAAAAATCCCAAAGAGATATTCAGTGAAATATGTGACATTTACAGCAACCAATGCCTGCTGTTTTATAGACAAATGAGCAGGTGGATTTCAATGATAAAAAATATATAATGGGCATCAAAAATGGGTACCTTCCTTGCCAACTAAAAATTATAACAACTTATGAATTGTTTGCCAAATTTCAACAAATAATATTTGATGATGTATGATTGACTTTAAGAAACATAACAAATTTGATAGACATTTCGGGAGTAGTTTACGCTGTTTTTTAAGAAACTTTTGACGTTAAAAAAGCTCACCCTATATTTTGAAAAATGAGTGAAAACGACAGCTTGTACGAATGTCTTAACAATTATTTTAAAATATCAGTAATTGTAGTTATCTACGTTTGTTTGATATTCAGACAGATAATGGAACTTGAATCTCTTGCTTAAAACCCTCAAAACAAAATTTACCACAAGATGTACTTGATAGAAACAGCGAAGGTCTGACAAGAGCAAAGAATTGCAAGAGCACAAAGACAGATTTATATGCAATTTTCTTAAATATTAGTGGTATTGTTGTTCAAATTCGTTTTCGGGGAGACAGTTTAATTTCTGGAGGAGTCTAAAAAGCAAATTTTTTGCAAAAAAAATCGAAAGGTTTGTTAGAGAAAGGACCCAGAATCAGGAATCCACTACATTAAATTTCTTCATGACAGCGTCCAAACCCGCACGCCCTGAAGAGTAAAGGGTTTTTCAGGATAAACAGAAAGTTAATGTTTTTTCACATTACCAATATTCGCCAGATCTTTGATCTTTTGACTTGTTTCTATTTTCCAAACTTGAAAAAACACATTTGATTTCAGAAGGAAGAAACAAATCCAGGAAATCATTGGATCTGCCATTTTCCAGTATACTAAGGGTCATACCCAAAAATGAGTTCTAAAAACAATCAGAAATTGGATAAAAAATGTTATGGACATGTGTTTTAATTAAAAGAGATTAATAAGTTAAATCATGAAGACTAAATCATTGAAAAGCGTCTATTGCTTCTTTCCGAGCACCGAGGACATTATTCATTGAACAGCCCTCGTAGAAGTCGAAAGATAAAAATCGTAAATTTATTCAGACATTCTGTATGTGTGTGAAACTTTCATTTCCGGACGAAGCTTATGAGTTTTTGCCATTAATTCTTTAACATAACTCCCTATGGCCCTGTCTGCCCCCCCCCTTAGATCTGTGTATGCTCTTCTTTTTCTTTCCCTTTAGTGGGGAACACAAAATCTCTGAATCAACTTGTTTTTACTTGATTCTACTATTTGACTTAAAGCTGGAAAAAAGAATTAATTTTCTTTCAGACAACGGTTACGGGTCTGGTCAGAAACTTATGTGGAAAACATATATATTGTTTTACTTATGGGTACTTAGTAGTCAACTACACACAAAGCATCGGAAACATGTATTTTGAATTACATTCCTTGAAATCTGTTTAATACAAATGAAATATCTGTTCAACTGAATTCCTACAGAAAGCATCAAACATTAGCTACAGCATCAGATTTTTGCTTCAACACTTCCATTCATTCTCCTGAATTGTTACAAGTATCATCTACAATCATTATTGATATCATGCATCCTTCATGGTATCAAACATGCAAGTCTTCCAAATACAGATCTAGACTAAGGAAAGATTACACATACATCAAAAGCTTAAAACTGATACAGATTAACCGCAATCTTCCATAAATCAGCATCAGAAACCTTAATGCAAATCCATTACGAAATAAAATTCTTAAATCTCCATATGTATAATTATGTATATGTAATACAACAGTCTGAATTTCTTATGTAATATTGTGTCTTGATTTGATGTATATTTTTTTGTCATTTTTAATGATTTTTCTAATATATTCATATGTAAAACTTCGATAGGCCATATAATGGCAGCACCCTTCCCCCGGGTTCATGATTTGAACAAACTTGAATCTACACTACCTGCGGATGATTCCACATGAGTTTTTTTTAGCTCTACTGGTCAGAGACCAGAAGAGCTTATGCGATAGTAATGCGTCCGGCGTCCGTCCGTCTGTCTGTAAACAATTTTTCAAAATGCTACTCCTCCTCCAGTTTTGGTCTGATTTCAATATAACTTGGCACATAAGTAGACTACACTAAGATAC
>NW_026938039.1:0-11696 GCF_032062105.1 Saccostrea cuccullata | reverse complement strand
TAAAAACTACTCGTAGAAATTTAATCTGTTTATGTGCATTAATAGAGGATAGATTTAAAATATAATCAATATTGATAAAACTTATTTCTTAATTTTTAATTCAAAAAAATATCATCTGATCAATTGTTACGTGTATCATCATGAACCTAATTTGATTAGATTTATGAAAGTGATATCTTTTAAAAGGTAAAAAATCCTGGAATTTTTTTGTTTTTAAAAAATTTTACATGTACTATCTTGCTTCATTCTCCTTTATTCTAAATATAAATCATTTATGTGCAAAAAAATTTTGAAAATATTTTTACATCTTTATTGTTTATAATATTGAAGCTATCACGATATAAAAAAGGAAATTATTAGTATTAATGATGCAATACAAAGAGTGTTCGCGTGTTTTCCGTATTGCATACTTCTCAGCAAACATATTTAATCAAACTTTTATTTTAAAAACTCGAATACGTATGTCTAGGACTTCAACAGAGCATAACAATTTCCATACCCCATGTATTTTTTAAAAATACAGCAGATAACATCTGTTTCCATGATTGATTCTTTAACCCTTCGCATAAGCAGATGATATTTGAAACAAAGGTATTATAATTTTTCATTTGGAAAAAAAAAATATCACACTTGCTTCTTACTCAGACTTGTATAATACGATATAATCCGACATCTGTTTCCATGCACTGATTCTTTAACCCTTCTCATGTGCATTTGCAGATGATATTTGAAACAAAGGTATTATAATTTTTCATTTGGAAAAAAAAATATCACACTTGCTTTTTGTAATACTAGACGATCTAGGGAGGCTTATTGAACCGACAGTAAGGGACAGTGATACTAAGATTATATGAGTGTGTAAATATTTCATCTTGTATTTTTCTTAGTAATACATAAACATTGTCGTTTTACAATTGATGAGATCGAAATAACTTTGATATTCAAATTGGATTTTATTGATAATTTAATTATGTTTTATTTGACGAATATGTGTGTACAAATTAATGTAATTACAGATTGTTTGTTGAACCATATGAACATGTAGAAAATTATTATTTTCTTTGTTTTACACAATATGTATGTAAAGTAGTTCTGAGTTGCTCCAGAAAGGACAATTATTCATTGGTTGTTGTGATCACGTTACCATTATAGAAGGTTATATATATGAGCAGCGAACGCCAGTTTCATAACAACGATCACAACGATCAGATCATATTACGTCATCAACATCACTGACTGTAAATTACTAGCGACTTAGGTATGAGGAAATAATGTAAGCTAATACATATTAACATGATTAAGTAGCGTATAATTTCTCCACCGCACGGACACCGCAATCCACTGTATTTTATTAGGCCAGAGATGTTAAGCTAGGGCTTAGACTCATATAGATGTACTAACTGTTTTGTTTTATTTCATTGAAGTCTTTATTAAATGAAATATTTGAAACGAGAAATGGAACTTGGTTATGATTTACAAGGATGTGAAGTAAATTATCAAGGATGTTTAAATACATACGACGGGCTGAGGATGCCCCCCCCCCCTTTTATATGTGGACGGATGTCATGAGTAGTCCTGATAAAATTTAATTAATTGAATTTACACGGGATGGAAACACTGTAAGCTGATTGGCATTTGACAGGGTGATGAGGAAGCTTACAATATGTACAAATTAATGTAATAACCATATGAATAGAAAATTATTTCATTTAAAGTAGAAAAGAACAGGAATATTAACCTTTTTAGATAAATAATATCAAACTCATTGGTAAAAATGGATGGCATGAACAAAACTTATTTGTAGTTACTTTCATAAATGGTTTTGAAACAGTTCAACAGTTTTTGGCAAAATATGGTGGAACATCAAATTCCTCTAGCTTTATAACGTCATTTTCCTTTGAAGATTGGTATGGGGCCAAAATAAAAGATTTCTGAATCAGATAACTCCGTATTTATGGCTGATCGTATACCTGGTGACATTACTCATTTTGACTGTTCCAAGACTTGCTAAATTTTTCGGTCACACCCGGAAGTACCTTATCTTAATAATGAAACTGAACCTTGTCTATTCTCTCCTGACCGGAATTCGAGATCTGATCCTTCATTTTCTTGAAATGTATCATAGATTTATAGAATACAAAATGTGTCGGACATGTCCGAACGCTCCATTTTACTTTTCTGGCAGTATTTTTTTCGTTTCACCTTTTTTGATGCCTCTCCAAGAAATACGAACATTTAAGCTTTCTAAGGAAAATTGGAAATTAAAATTAATTGATGGATGCGCATTGGATATTGAAACAGGATTTCATGATAACGTGTTCTTCTTCATATCACAATAGTTTGGAATTTACTTTGTTTCGGGTTATTTCTTTGCTTAATTCCAACTTTGTATTCATATAAAGCAGACTTTGTGCAAAATCTTATGCGTGAACAGAAAACAATTGCTGTGGCCTTCAACTCGACATTTAGATATATCGACGACGCTTTGTCAGTTAACAATTGTAATTTCCATAGAAATATCTAGATGTCTCTTTGACAGTGCATCTATTGCAAATACACTGTATACTATATGTTTTTTTTTTGAGCTTTAATTATTTTAATCCAAACTTCTTTAAAGAATTTATATAATCTCAAAATAGGAAGTAAATAAATTAGCCTTATTGTCACATATTGTCTCATAGTATACTTATCATAAATTAGTGTTCACAAGTAACTTTAAGATTATTAAGTTTCAATACGAAACGTTGTCATCCCTCGTCTATACGTCATTAGTGTTCTTAAGGAAAATGTAAATCAGCATAGGGGTTAATGCATGTTCATGAACTTTTTGTAAACTGCGGATGTTGTGCTTCTATTGTGTTCCATTATATATATATATTATATTTTGATGCAGAACTCGGAAGGCGTTGTGTTGTTGTTTCTTTGAAAGTCTAGTTTCTCGATAAGCAGATGCTTCTATCGGTCATCAATGAATGAAAACGCTATATTTTTATATAATATGTGTTACCGTGTGAAACGATATAATTATAATTTTATGTATATAATACTGTGAATTTAGCAGTTTCTGGTCATTATTTTTTGGAGAATCTTTTCCTGAAAAGAAATCAATTTTATTTTATAAATAGATGATGTTCTACCACAGAGTAGCAATTATTATATCCAAATCAGGAGCATGTTATGGCCAAAAAATATATAAAGTGCTTGTATGTTTATGTGTTTAAAAAAGATACAGCATAAATAAAATTCAATTTAGTCATTTTATTGTATTATTGATGGAATGTTATCGCATCAGAATTGTCATTATATAATGATGTACTTTTTTGTCATTAAATGTTATACTCTTCTTGTTAGTTCTTTCTTCTCTTCGAAGAGTATGTTTTAATCTATATTTATAAGATGCCATTGTACTGTATAAGAACTTATAAGTAACTTTCACTAGGCATCTACAAGTACCTAATAGATACGATCCCCGCTCCACTATTAACTATCTTAATCAGTAAACAGAAAGATTACTAATCACGACAGTTTACGAGGCACATTAGTTAAATTAACTAGGTATTTCTCTAAGTGCTATTGCTAGGAATGTTCCTCATCCAGCATTGTTCTACTTGGCAAGGGAAGCTGCTACGGAGTCTTAAGGAATATGCTGAAGTCTCTTATTGGATGGTCATTTGACAGTAACACAGCATTTATTCATTAACTTGTCTCCAAAGTCCCATTGAGAATTTTTCCTGACATATTGATTTGTCGCCAGTTACCAGTGGAGGGCTGCAAAACTAGACTTGTAACTTGCACACTGACAACCTTTGAGCGGGGAGGGATCTTTTTTGTGCTAATACCTACGACTATATACGTCCCTATGTACGGTCTAATAAGACCGTTCAACAGGTCCCGCAGTGGGTTTCGAACGCGACCTTAGAGTAAATTCCTTATTCTACGACAATTAAAAAACGTTCTAAACCATTCAATGACATGCGAAATAAATTTGATTTGGATATGACGAACAATATTCAAGCTCAAAAGTCCATATAAGAATACCAAATAAGTGGAAAGCAAACACAGTCATTCAAAACATTAAGGGTGGGATCAGGTGCCATGGAGGAGTAAGCATCCCCAGCCGACTGGTCACACCCGCCATGTGTTTCTTGCCATACTCTGGAAAAATCGGGGGGGGGGGGGAAACGTCGAAAATTCCCTGTTATGAAAAAAGTCAGTCAGCCTTTTACTCAAAGATAAATTGTTTGTTACAATTTGCTGACAAGGTTATCGCATTGACAATAGAACTTACAACACGATGACTGTAAAAGAGACTGTTGATATTGTTTTCATCAACTTGTTTGTCAGTAATTTACCTCACTGTAGAAATAGATCATACGTAGATCATGATTTTGCGTATGGAATCAACTGAAAATATAAAATATGCAGGTGATGAATGTTTATTGCTGCATAAGTAAGGGAAGGTGACGATTGAAAGTTAGAGTCATTACGTTTTTCATAGAGCTTGTTTGTTAGATTGCCATTAACGTATTTTTCAAGTAAAATATCCATATAAGATACAGATATGTCAGACTCTCTGGTATCTTTTATCTTAAGCTCGCCGGAACATAGTACCGTACAAGTATCGGTATAAGAATGGAAATAACCATTGTTAATTACAATAAATGTGTACATCGTCGACATACATGTATCTAAATGTCGAGTTGAAGGCCACATCAAACTTTTTTTCTTTTCACGAATACGATTTTTGACAAATTCTGCTTCATTTGAATACAAAGTTAGGTCTGCTAACAACAGGCAATGAAACCAAAATAAAAAAAAAACCAAATATGTAATGAAAATAAATTTTCTTGGTTTATACAATCCGACAAAAATAAACATAGATTAAAAAGGATAAAAACATTCTAACAACTGCGCCACAAGAACAACTATTATTTTACTTTAAAATGAAAATAAAAGTCTATTATTTTTAAAGTAGAAAGGAAAACCCCAAATGTCTTGAACTACTTTATAACCTCTTAAATGATATTTTATGTGAATCATAAAATCTGAGCATTTCTGTTGATAAAACTATTCGTAGAAATGTAAGTTCTTATTTTTTTTAATTCAAGAAAAATATCATCTGATCATTTGTTACATGTATCATCATGAACCTAACTTGATAATATTTATGAAAGTGATGTCTCTTAAAAGACAATGATCCTGGAAAAAGTTTTTTTTTCTGTAAACTTTAGAAATTTTACACGAAGTATCTTGCTTTATTTTCCTTTAGTCTAAATATTAATCATTTATTTGCAAAAATGTTTTTGAAAATATTTTTACATCCTTATTGTTTATAGGGTCGAAGCTATCACGATATAAGAAAAGGAAATTATTAGTACTAATGATGCAATACAAAGACTTTTTGCGTGTTTTCAATATTGCATACATGTACTTCTCAGCAAACATATTTAATATAACTTTAGTTAAAAAAAACTCGAATACGTACAACCATGATTTCAAAAGAGCATAACAATTTCCATACCCCATCTATGTTTTTTTTTTTTTAAATACAGCAGATAACATCTGTTTCCATAAATAATTTTTTAACTCTTCGCATAAGTAGATGATATTTGAAGCAAATGTATCAATATCTTTTATTTGTTTTTCACACGTCACACAAGGAAAAAATACCACACTTGCTTATTACTTACACTGGTATAAGTGTATTTATGTATATAAAGGAATTTGTGTTATCTAAATGCGTACAAAATTGCGTATTTTTATTAATCACCATTTTGTGTGAATTCATGGGTCCCGAAGGGATTTTCCGGGTTTTATATTTAAGCGCCCCTAGTTACGGCTATTAGCCTTATCCTTAGGCCATCCTTAAAAAATTGCCGCCTGAAGGGTTTCAGACACAGGGGGGAGGGATGGAAATTATTTTTTTTCAAAATTGAAGATAAATTTTTGATTAAAATCTCAGTAAACAGTAAATACATTTTCTGACTTTAAAAAAAAGTATCTACCATCAACAAAGAAACCTAATTTTGCGTAGATCTGACACTTCATTTCAGTGTTTTGTATGGTGCATGTGATAACTGGCAAAAACATTGATTAAATCTTCCTACTTGTGGTCAATAATATTTTTTCAGGAGGGGGCATTTCAATAAGGCGGGAAGCAATTCCAAACAAACAATAATTTTATTTTCGCCTTATCAGAATAACTTTGGGCTCAAAAAATGTGGTTTACAAATTTTACCTGGGTGTGAGTATTTATGTTGTGTCAGTCATGCAGAGTAATGTTTTGATTCAAAGATATTTAGGTATTGTTCGTTTGCAGATTTGTGTAGAACGGAATGTCAATTTCTATCTGAATATCTCAGCAAAAAGGTTCTGTATAGATGATATTCGGGTTGCATAACATTGACATACTTTCGGCAGGCTCGCAGAAGTTGATAAATTAAACCCGATTTAGTATGTAGATACAATAAGGTTCTAATGATTTGTGTAGTATACTGTCTAGATATTCAGTTATACGACTGGGTTGAGAATGTTTTACTCGCTGAGAAAAATCCGGGGTCGCTGGGTGCACAGTTTAATGTGTACATACCAAATTCTCTATAGTAAACCACCAAGTAAACCTGGCAGGTTCTTAATAGAATCTGAATCGTGCAATGTCAAGGTGTCGTTGGTATTGGCAGGCTTTTAATGCTAAATCAGGCAGAGAGTTTGGTTATGGTGTAAGATTTTTTCATCACTAAAGAATTTGGTCATCAGAAAATGAGAATAAAGTAAACTGTTAAAATGGTATGCACCTAAAAGGAACACGTGGTTACACAAACTATTAGAATATTGTCAGGATGTCGGTTGTTTCAGCATTTAAAAGCTTGTTGGCAGATTGTAAAACTTCAATACTTATTTATAACAATTTAATGTAATATGGTAAAGTTTGGGTAGATTACAAGTACATTCAATGTTTTTGGTTTCATTAAGGAACTTAGGCCTCCGGCTTGTCAGTATATGATAAGAATTTAGCACTGCAAATGCATGTAGCTAGAGTAAATTGCCTTTCTTGTTCATCATGTAGCTATTACAGTCAGTCGCTTATTTTGATTTCATTATTTGCCATGGGGTTGTTTGCATAATTACATGGATAAAACCTATTCAGGTATTCTTATTGTATATTTATGCTTTGCTTGTTTGTTTTTTTTTTTAAATTGGAACTGCCAATAGTTGATTTATAAGCCCCATCAGGCTCATAAAAAAAAGAGTAAAAAAAGGTGAAATAATTACTTTTAGAAATCCTGTATGGTTTGTTTACCAAGGTAGTCCTATATGGTTGGACAATTATTTACCATATCCTATATGCTGGATATGCTTGGTATGTTTATGTATATATATCCTGTATGGTTTTGTAACCAATTTGTCCTATATGGTTGGACAATTAATTTTAGCTATCCTATATGGTTGGATATGCTTTTATACAGTGTATATATATTGTATGGTTTGGTTACCAATTTGTCCTATATGGTTGGACAGTTTATTTGGCACATCCTAGATGGTTGGATATGCTTGTATGCAGGATATTTATATCCTGTATGGTTGCAATTAATTTGACATATCCTGTGTGGTTGGATGTGGTTGTATACAGTATATAGATATCCTGTATGGTTTGGTAACCAAGTTGTCCAATATGGTTGGACAATTAATTTTAGCTATCCTATATGTTGAATATCCTTGTACATCAATATATATCCTGTATGGTTTTGGTTACCGATTTGTCCTATGTGGTTGGACAATTATTTGCCATATCCTATATCATAACAAAAATTGCAGTAAATGTAAGAGTGAAACAGATTTTATGAATTTGCACTTTTAGTTTGACAAAGATAACGAACGCAAATTCTAAATATAAAAGTAGGTAAAGTCATGCTGACCAATAGGAATTAAACTTTTAACTCGAACGGTCCCACGAAATAAATCATTGGAATGCAGCTGTTACTTATTTGTTTATGAAAAGATGTAATTGGTTAAAAGTAATTAAAGATGCTGACCACTAGGAGTTTAACTTTTAACCCGGACGGTCCCAAGAAATTAATCATTGGAATCAATTATTTACTTGTTCAGAAAAAAGATGGATTTGGTTAGGATGAAAAAGCGACCAATAACATTTAAGTGTCCTCAGGGCACGGGCGTATAAATGTAGCTCAGTGAGGCAATTCGGCAGTGGAAAGCTGGATTTTGTCTCTTTCTGGTTGCATTTATACAGGTAAGATTATTTTGTAGACTTGCGCCCGTTTTGATCAAAATTATTAAATTTTCACATGGTTAAATTTATTTACAGGTTCAACTTTTTATATTATAAGCAGTTATATTTATAATAATGTTTAGCATCTTTTGTAAAATTATTTATTGTAATTATAAATGTTTGAATAGATTGTTTACTTTAATAAAGAGTGGAAAGCTGGATTTTGTCTCTTTCTTGTTGCATTTATCAGGTTGGGTAACATCGCCACTCCCCATAATCTGCAATGCGCTGGACATGCAGAAAGAGAATAAATAAATCCTAGGGAGAATAGATGCAAACTTGGACATTGAGAACCTGATTAACTTCGTCTGGTCAGGACCAGGGAATTGGAGGAATGTTTTCCTTGGGCCTTAAAACCTCTCACAGGCGAAAAGCGATGAACGATCCCGGGAGCTTATCCGATGATCCAGTAACCAGAAAAATTATATAAAAGTCAACAACAATCCACAAAACAATTCCCAAAACAAAATTTTCAAAATAGAACATTTTTATTTTATGAAAAGTGGTGGAGAATCCGGGTAAGATTGAGAAGGAGGTTGGAAACATTCAGATATAGAAGGAATGAACCGTTGTCAGTTCTCTAAGAACTAAAAACGCTCATGCTTACAGGACATTCCCGACTACTACCATTCTGTCCTTTGGTGGCCAGGAAAACGATCAATTTCATATTTTAAATAACCACAATAGTTCTGTGCCGGAGCCCCTGCTTCCGAATCCCAGTGCCGATTTCAAGAAGAATTATCTCATTGTTGGACAATTTAATTTTGAGTCCTACGAGTAAGACTTTGAAAAAAAAATGAACGTACAGGTAAGATAGCATTTTTTTTTCAAAATGCCTACCTCTGTTTTGCAAGAATATTTTTAGTACGACGGTATTTAGAATGTTGTCATATTGTTGATAATTATTTTTCATGGGCAATATTTTATAAATTACCTGATAATAAGATTGTTGACGTACAGTGTATTACATAATTCTATGATCTAAATACAAAGGTATTTGCAAAATAAGAGATGAAGTGTTCTTAAATTTATGAGACGAAATCTAGAGAGAGAAAAAACCTATAAATGGGAAGGGCCCTGAAAGATAGTAAAGGAAAACCCGTGTACCATTCATTTAGGTTAAAAGTTAAGTCACAAAAACTTGCGAGAAAATCCAATTAAAACCTATAAATGAGAAGGGCCTTGAAAGATCTGTTTTGTAAAATAAACATTTGATTAATAATGATTTTATTTTCATAAAAAAATATCACAATAATTTGTAACATGAAAGTATTAATTGGTTTTTCCTTCATTCACTTTAACAATCACCATATTTTCAGGTATATGATTTTATTGATTGTATTTAGATACTTACGATGGTGTATTCATTGCAAGTAAATGAAACCAGTCATCTGTATTTTTTAAAAATTTTATTTAATTTTATGATAACATATTTTCATTCAAACAAATAAAAAAATAATCTTGCAACAGTGAATGTTAATTTCTTTCCAATTTTAGTATTTCCCTTGTTTTTAACACTGTGCAATCCGACACCCTGTCGATTCCGACACAAAATCTCTCTCCTAGTGCATGTCGTGTTAGACAGGTTTCACTGTATAAAAAGGAAAGCAAATTTGCGACCAATCATAGGTAATTATAAAGACCATAGAAAATTTAAAATGCTCTTTTTAAATGATTCGACTCTCAGTTTCAAAAAATAGTCGCACGAACATTCTCTAGATAATAATTTGAAAAAAAGTCCAGAGAAATGAAAACTTGGTTTATGCAGTTTCATTCAAAGAGCAGCCTCGCGTCCCACTGTGGGTTTTTAACTTAAAACTATAATTTTCAGCCTCGCAGCACTGTTAAGGCCTACTGTGAGAAATCAACGGAAAATAGAAGTGCAAAAGCGGGATTTTTTTAAAAAACTGAATTTATTTTTATTCAGCTGTTTTATTATCACAGAAGTTAAATATTTATGGAAATAGCATGGTATAACCTACTCTGTGCTGTATGAAGTTTGGTCGCATCGATGGACAGTCACGTGATGAAAGCATAGTACGTGTACTGAATGTAGGTCATTAACAAATTTCAATATCGCAAGGGCATACCCTATTTGAAATTAAAAATTCAATGTATTAATTGTTTCTTAATACTTTGTACTTTCGAATTCTGGAAAGTGCTGCTGCTTTGAAAAGAATTCGCGTTTTAATGGTTAAAATTTCAAGTAAATAGGCCCTTGTCGAAATATGTTTGACTTTTACCAAATATTTTGTGTACTTATAAAGTCACGCTCTCTATTTAAAGAAAGCAGCAGCACTTTTCAAGTTAAGAAACATATCCTTTATTTATATTCAAAAAATGGTAAAGATTTATTTATTGTATGCCCTTGCGAAAGAACGTTTTAATGAGGCAGCTCGATGTAAAATATACCTAACCTGAATATAAAAACGCGACAGAATTATTTAAATACATTCTCTCGATAGTTAATGAATAATTGCACTAAACAAAGGATATACAATGGTATCAATAGCCTATTTAAAACCTGTAAATAACATTTGTTTTATAATAAAACGCATTTTTCATTGTTAGAAAAATCCTCAATCTGCCTCTCGCACATAAAATACGTCATTTTTACCAAAATGACGTCATGATTGACAAGTTCATCGATATCAATGATTTGTTACAACCAGCTGTATGGGATTTAACTAGCAACTTTTTTTAATGCATTGATAAGTCTTATTGTTGTTTATTATGCTAATGCAGTTTAAAGTTGCAAATTATTTCATTTTCTGGTATTATGAGGAATGCATAAAAGTCATATTTTAGTGTGACGTCACAGTAAACTTTAAATTAGGCCCCGCCTCCTTATTTCAGCCTTAAAAACGCTGCGCTGTTAGACCTTACGTCTATTACATTCATAACTTAGTTGTTACCGGAAACATTTTGTCAACTTTTCAACTTGCATCAGATTCTTTTGATTGATTAACGTACATTGATACCCTGATAAGAGAGATAACTCATAAATGTATATTATTCCTTTATAGATAGTTGAAAAGTCTGTTTTGTTTTATTTGCCACGCAAAGTATGATATAATTGTATTTCACTTACAAAACACTTTTCGAAAATCATAAAAGTTTGCATTTGAGCAACATTTTATATAAGTGAGCAGAGGATTCAATTTATTTGTATACAGTCATGTAAAACATGTGGATAGGTGATTTCAGAACAAAAAAACCGAGTCTCTAGTACTAGTCATCCAGAATGTTTTCTTTTGTTTGCGAAACGGGGCGGGGCCTACTTCGAGCTAGTGATCTTGCAACTAAATCCGCCTTTTCTCTCTCACACAATAGAAAACTCTAACTCTCATTATCACATAAGTATTGACGTAACATTACTTGTAAACATATAATTTTTTTCGCAGTTTAA
>NW_026938038.1:0-11754 GCF_032062105.1 Saccostrea cuccullata | reverse complement strand
CATTTTGACAAATACATGTTCAGTGTAAATTATAGAATTATTTTGACTTTTCCCTTGAAAAACCCAATATGTAGGAGTGTGTATTTAGAGACAAACACCTTAGTGCGGGTATTACTGTCTCATGACAGCATCTAGTTAAAAATGTGTATTCTCAAGAACCACTATCCAGAAAAGATAATGTATTTGAAAGCTTCATGAAATGTATACAGTACGTGTATTGATTAAGTTTATTCAATTCATGAACCCTTATGGTAGGATGGGGTATACTATGGGTGATCCTAAGTTTTCCATGGTTTATATATTAAGTAGGAGAACATAAAAAAAAAAAACTTAAAAATAATTTTCCAAGGATCATGATTAGTCATATATATAAAGAAGCATTCTTAGATAGTGTACATTTAAGTTGTTTAAGAAATAGAATTTTCTAATGAACAAGAATGAACAAGAAGGACCGCACTTACACAGGTGAGAATTGTAGCCCATGGGTCTTGTTGATCTCCTGCAATGTAATCGACTGATTTGCAACTTCTCCAACACCGAAGATTTTCACTATGATTTATCCCTTTAAGTTCTATCCAACCCTGACATGAATTATATAGTCAATTTTTTAATAGTTTTAGTTTTAATTTCTTTTTTAAATTTTGGGGTCCTTTATATTCTGGATATTGGTATATTTTTGAAAAGTTATTGAAAATATTGAATTTGATAGGTTTAAAAAATTATGTGTTATAAGCATCCTTTGCAGGCAAACTGATAAATCTGAGTGAAATAACAGTTAGTTGCTGATATCACCCCTGGATATGTGACTTAATATACCCACTACTTCCTTTTCAGAGGTCGGTCAGTGACAGGATGACTTGTAGTTTCCTTACCCAGGCCTCCTCAGTCTTGGCTCTGAGCCAGCTTACACCTGTTATGATCAGTCAAGATGTGAGCAGGATATTTATGATTTTTGAGGCCCTGACAAAATGGCTACCAGGACAGCCGGAGGCACCAGAGGCACCGGTCCTACAGCTGGCTTATGGTTTGGGTCTGGGATGTCTTCTGGGAAAGCTGTCAGAGGAACACTTCATGGAAACTTGTGGATCCAAAGTAATTGGTTTTTGTCATGTTTGTACCCTAGCTATAACACGTCACTCAATATTTAGGCAATTTCATGATAATATGTTTTATGGTGTGATTGTTTGAGTGAGTGCAGATTCACACAGTTAAGTTATACAACACTTGCAAATTTGATCCAGGATCCTTCTCTTTAAACTTAAAATACACAAGACACAGGCTAAACTGTGATGTCATGTGACATCGTATTTATGTTGCATATCTGTGACAAAATCTGAATAGGGCTAAGTGCAATATCTTAACAAAGGGCATTATAGTTTTTAGCTCACCTGAGCCGAAGGCTCAAGTGAGCTTTTCTGATCACATTTTGTCCGTCGTCCGTCCGTCCGTCTAGCTGTCCGTCCGTCCGTCTGTCCGTCTGTCCGTCTGTAAACTTTTCACATTTTCGACTTCTTCTCAAGAACCACTGGGCCAATTTTGACCAAACTTGGTACAAAGCATCCTTGGGTGAAGGGGAATTTAAATTGTTAAAATGAAGGGACATATCCCCTCGCAAGGGGAGATAATCAAGAAAAGAGAAAAATAGGGTTGGGTCATTAAAAAATCTTCTTCTCAAGAACCACTGGGCCAGTAAAGCTGAAACTTATGTGGAAGCATCCTGGGGTAGTGTAGATTCTAAATTGTTCAAATCATGACCCCCGGGGGAAGGGCGGGGCCACAATGGGGAATCAAAGTTTTATATAGAAATATATAGGAAAAATCTTTGAAAATCTTCTCCTCAAGAACCACTGGGCCAGAAAAGCTGAAACTTATGTGGAAGCATCCTGGTATAGTGTAGATTCTAAATTGTTCACATCATGACCCCCGGGAGAAGGGCGGGGCCACAATGGGGAATCCAAGTTTTACATAGAAATATATAGGAAAAATCTTTGAAAATCTTCTTCTCAAGAACCACTGGGCCAGAAAAGCTGAAACTTATGTGGAAGCATCCTGGTATAATGTAGATTCTAAATTGTTCAAATCATGACCCCCGGGGAAGGGTGGGGCCACAATGGGGAATCAAAGTTTTATATAGAAATATATAGGAAAAATTTTTGAAAATCTTCTTCTCAAGAACCACTGGGCCAGAAAAGCTGAAACTTATGTGGAAGCATCCTGGTGTAGTGCAGATTCTAAATTGTTCAAATCATGACCCCCGGGGGAAGGGCGGGGCCACAATGGGGAATCCAAGTTTTACATAGAAATATATAGGAAAAATCTTTGAAAATCTTCTTCTCAAGAACCACTGGGCCAGAAAAGCTGAAACTTATGTGGAAGCATCCTGGTATCATGTAGATTCTAAATTATTCAAATCATGACCCCCGGGGGAAGGGTGGGGCCACAATGGGGAATCAAAGTATTAAATACAAATAAATATGAAAAATCTTTGAAAATCTTCTTCTCAAGAACCACTGGGCCAGAAAAGCTGAAACTTATGTGGAAGCATCCTGGTATAGTGTAGATTCTAAATTGTTCAAATCATGACCCCGGGGGAAGGGTGGGGCCACAATGGGGTATCAAAGTTTTACATAGAAATATATAGGAAAAATCTTTGAAAATCTTCTTCTCAAGAACCACTGGGCCAGAAAAGCTGAAACTTATGTGGAAGCATCCTGGTATAGTGTAGATTCTAAATTGTTCAAATCATGACCCCCGGGGGAAGGGCGGGGTCACAATGGGGAATCAAAGTTTTATATAGAAATATATAGGAAAAAGTCTTTGAAAATCTTCTTCTCAAGAACCACTGGGCCAGAAAAAGTGAAGCTTATGTGGAAGCATTCTGGGGTAGTGTAAATTCTAAATTGTAGGAATCATGACCCCCGGGGGAAGGGCGGGGCCACAATGGGGTATCAAAGTTTTACAAAGAAATATATAGGAAAAATCTTTGAAAATCTTCTTCTCAAGAACCACTGGGCCAGAAAAGCTGAAACTTATTTGGAAGCATCCTGGTATCATGTAGATTCTAAATTGTTCAAATAATGAATCCCGGGGGAAGGGCGGGGCCACAATGGGGAATCAAAGTTTTATATAGAAATATATAGGAAAAAGTCTTTGAAAATCTTCTTCTCAAGAACCACTGGGCCAGAAAAAGTGAAGCTTATGTGGAAGCATTCTGGGGTAGTGTAAATTCTAAATTGTAGGAATCATGACCCCCGGGGGAAGGGCGGAGCCATTATAGGGGAATCAAAGTTTTACATAGAAATATATAGGAAAAATCTTTGAAAATCTTCTTCTCAGGAACCATTGGGCCAAAAAAGCTGAAACATATGTGCCCATGGAAGGATCATGGGGTAGTGTAGATTTCAAAATGTCTAAATTATGATCAGTGGGGTAGGGTGGGGATGCATTATGTATAACAAGGGGGAATCTGGTAAAGAACAGAATGGTCAAAGCTTCCCAGGTGAGCGATGTGGCCCATGGGCCTCTTGTTATTTCTTTTAAGCTCCCTCCATAAATGAAATCTTTATTAAATGAAATCTATATGGAGAAAAATGAACAGTACTCAAGCTCAAAAGTGTTGATTGATAAAAGTTGAAGTCATCACATTTATCATTAAGCTTGGTTTTGAGATTACCATGAGCATCTTTTTCAAGTAAAATATCTAGATATTAAACTGCTGTGTCAGACTCTGTAGTATCTTTTATTTTTAGCTCACTGGGATATATCATATCAATATAAGAATGGAATTAACCGTTTTTCATTGACCATATGTTGTCAATATATATCTAAATGTTGAGCTGAAAGCCACAGAAAGTGTTCTCTTCTTTTCACTTATAAGATTTTGGACAAATTCTGCTTCATATGAATACAAAAAAAAAAAGGTTTCATAATAACAGGGCACAGTTGGTACCCATGGAAATTCCAATATATTGTTGGAATACCTGGTCTCCAGAAACGACATAGATATTGAAATCAGAAACTCAAGCATCTTTGTAATATCAATTTCAAAGTTCTTGTGTATACATTCAGAATGTGACATTTTTATTAAAATAAAATTAAAATAGCCAATGTTAACATTGTAAGTAAAATATCAACAATTCAGAGTTGTGAAACATAATAAATGATATAAACTTGATGGGAAAAGAAGATTAAATCAAAATATTTCAATATTTTGAAAAAAGAGAATTCAAAACTACCAGGTAAAGGTATTTGACCCTATATGAGGCTTGCTCACAAATTCTTTTTAATGCCTATCACAAGCTGTTAACCTTTGATATGTCTTAGCTTTGTCTTAACTTGATAATTAAATTATCTAAAAAATTCATTTAATTATCACATTATCAAACATCCTCCCCTGTGCCCATAGTTTATTGACTTCTCATGAATCATACTGAAGTGTTTTGGAATAAACTGGAAATGTACCGTATATACTTGCCTATAAGTGGGTTGTATTTTTGGGGTTATTTTGAAGGGATTCGTCATTGACCCGCTAGTTGGTTCACCATTTTTATATGCCCATCTTAAGACGGGACGTATTACATCTTAAGACGGGACGTATTATGTTATAGTGTTTGTGTCCGTCCGTCTGTTAGCTTTTTCGTTTCTGGCTCATAACTTTAATACTACAAGGCCTAGGATTATCAAACTTTGTCAGCTGATGCATCTTGGGTCGAAGGTGTGTTGCGCATTCAAAGTAGGTCCCCCTGACCTTTACTTAAAGCCGCTTGGTCCGATTCTAATCTCTAAAAATATATATTTGTTTTTCTTCTTGAAAAATAGTTGTCCATAAATTGTTTCACTTTTTGTCAAATTATATCCCCAAAGTCTTTTTCTTTCAAAAGATATCAAAATTCAAAAGTAAAAAAAAATAAATTTTTGTTAGGTCACACAAAAAATAATCCTTTGTTGATATCACGTGAAATCACCTTAGAAAAATTAAATTTATCGCTTACATGTATCTCATGAAGAACGAACCCGAGCATTTTTTTCACAACAAAGTACTTATACCTGTACATGGACAATATTCCAGCCTTCGTTACTAAATTTCCTTTAAAATAAATATCTGATTTTCCTTTATTCTTTAAATATGCATATTGATATAAAAATTACTATGGATTATATTCAATGATTTAGGCTTCTACTAATGAAAAAAATAATACTTGGGTTTGAATTATCCTCATAATAAGATAAAACCGATAAATTTATTTTTTTCAAAAGTGACTTCACAACAGATCTTAACTTCCTGTCAGGAACTTCTGTTTGTCAATAAGGTTTTTGATCTATAGTTTCCACGTAAGGATTGTTGTAATAAACTATTAAATCAATCTTATAATTTATTTTTGTACATTATCTATGTAATGACGTACTTTTATTGTGCGAGATAATATGTGCCTGTTTCGGATTAAGCGGCTTTAAGAAGTTATAGCCAAATATGGAAAAATCCTTTCCAGCTCCTGACTAGAAAACTTAGAATCGTCAAACTTGGTCAGTTTATGCATCTTAGGTAGAAGGTGTGTTGCGACCTATTTCAAGGTCACAGTGACCTTTAATTTAAGGGAAATTTGAAGAAAAAAAAACTTGTGTCTTTTTACTTTTCATTTACACATCCCAAAAAATGTAAAAGTTTTGCAGTATCCTTATTCAAAAAATGTTAAATCAAGAAAAAAATATTTTTTTTTGCATGTACTTTACAGCAATCTGTAACAAATATACCCCCTCCGTAGCATTCTGTCACAAAAGCTGAAAGATTTTTCTGAGTTTCATATTTCTTTCCATGCAAGTTAATTCTTATAACAAGAACAGTTCATTTGTCAGAAATGGTCAAATCTCGGCAACAGAATGGGTGGATAGGAGTATCCTTTCCAAACATGAGCATGGCGACCATCAAAACCCAAATCTTCCGTCTTGGGAGAGACGTTTATACAAGGTGGATAAAGAATGGATGCCTCCTTTTTATCATATCTAATATGTTTAAAATCTAAAGTAAACAGTATCCTAAGTATTTAATAATTATATCATTGTTGAGATATTCAACCATTTTTCAAACTGTAAATTGGAGGTCTTTGATAACAAATTGCTTAATTAAAAACACATCTCTTTTCAAACTTGCTTTCACTGGGCAACAAATATCATTTTTAACCATCTGCCATCTTTCACTAAAACGAATCAATCCAATCATTGATTGAATTTATAGGAAGTCTTTTGTCTTAATAAATTGTGTACGAATTATTATACGCTACTGCAATGAATTTATATCACAGCTATACCATAAATTTTACAGTCGTTCATTGAAGGTGTACAACTGAGACAACCATTTTTTGTCACAAGTGATCTACATAGTGATGTCATTTTCACATTGTGACGTCTCAAACAATGAGCAAAACTTTATTTAGCATATATGCTGTTTATAGAACTTGTGTATGGCTATGTGTGTACCAATTTTTTTTTTGTAATCTGAATTGTGGTTTTGTAGATATAGAGATAGTTCGCGAACTTTTTGATCATCCCTGGTAGACCAAATAAACTCCCCAAAAATGACTTATTATACTGAATATTTTTAAAAAACAAATCTCTGAAATTATTTTAAATAACCTGATGAAAAATTTTATATCATTTTGATTTAAAAAAAAAATACTGTAGAAACACAAATTTTCATGGGCATAAAGTTTTGCTGCTAACTGTTGTTCATGATAAACTTTGCTTTGGGATGGTGTAGATGTGAAAATCAGGAAATGAGTCAGATAAGATTATGAAAGGATGGAACAATCTGAGGTGTGATAAGTATTATTATTGAATATTAAATATTTACATTCAGTGTAATTTTCTTTATGAAATCCATGACGTTCAAATCTCTATAACACACGCGAAACCTTGTCACCGCGCGTTAGAATACACAGTAGGAACTATATGCATTTTCAAGGCTTTATGAACACCAAAATATACATTGTTTGACACAATTTAATTTTAAAAGATGAACCCTGTTGTCGTAAATTTTTTTTATAGTATATTTCATTTCATTTTTCTAAAGTGAGTGTGAAAAAAATATAAAATATTGTTGGAAGTTACTTTTAAAATTTTTATTTAAGGCCATATAAAATTAATCTTTAGATTCTCATCCCCGCCCGCCCCTCTCAAAATGTCCCGCCCCGATGTTTTTTATTTTGATTTTTGGGTATTTTCATGTATTTTTATTCAGTAAGAATTTGTTTCAAAGTTTAAGAGTTATCTCCCGTCTGTATTAAAAGTCGCGAGTCGCTATTTATAGCAAAAACGCCATGTGAAGAATGGAGAAAAATCGGCAATAAAAGCAGTTTAAATGTGTAAGGAAAAGATAATTTGTCAGTATAGAGAAGGCAGAGAAGAAAAAATAGCAGAAACACATATAGATACCATCACTGGCAGGAGCACGTATGTAGAGAGATTATAACTAAGTAAAAATAGACCAGGAAAATGACACCTGGTCAAGTTATATATAACGATCTCCAGCTGTGTGACTTTGCTTTGAAATAAAAAAAAATCTACAACATCGTAGACAGACTTAAGAGAAGGCCTAGATTTTTCAGTAGAATAATTATTAGAACATATATAGATTTTGCAAAATAAAAAGTCACGCATACACAATTTATTGGTATCCCTACCTCATTTTGTTCAGGGTGTGCCGTATAATGTGTACTTGATAACTTGTTAATTAACAATAAATATTTAATTTTTAAAGCAAAAATTTTTTTTAAATATGTAAAAGAATATGAAATGAATTAAATCTATTCATATTTGCATTAAGGTAATGAAAAAAAAAATATGTATGGGGCGTCCATTGTTTTGTTGATACTTAGGCCTATATATAAATTAACAATTATAAAAAAATAAAATCCGCCCACCCGCCCCAATTTTTTAGCAAATTCAGGATGAGAATCTAAAGATTAATTTTACCTGGCCTAACGTGCAATTTGGTTTTTGGTGGCTATATTTTAAAAATAAAATCGGTTTGAAAATACTTAAGAGAGGGTTGGGGCTCTCATAAAGTTACGAGGAATTTTGCACTTAGGACTTTCTTAAGAATTTTTTTGAAAACGACTTTTATCGTAAGTTTTCACTTAAGATAAAAATATGTCGTAAGATTTTTTGTGAAAATGGCTACAGGAATTTTGGTGCTCTCTGATTGGTCTTGACGCCTTTTCCTGAGATGTACCTTGAGTGAGTCACCTCTTATGAGGTTTAATCGGGTTTTCCCTCTTGACCAACCATATATTTGCTTACCGTTTTTTCGACCAATTAGATTGTGTGTTTCAAACATATCTCGGTGTGAATGTGAACATCTGTAGAACGCCAGTATCAAGGAGATTAAATGCCTTTGAAAGTAAATGGTTGAGTATTTATTGTTTAATAATATTGTTTTCAATTTTTTTAACTACTTGTTGTTAATTAGATACATCGTGACAATTATACTATGGGTGTTTATATTTCATGGAGACAAGATTGAAAGTGTCAAAATTGTTGTAAAATTCCTGATCATTCAATAAAACGGTTATTAACTTCTAAATTCGGTCTACTTGTGACATACAGACCTTCAGGCCTGGGTCAACCAATACCTGACCAGGTCTGTAAAGTCACGAGTAGACCTCATCAAAAGTCAATAAGTCAATAATTGTATAGTATTAACTATAAAACCCTACCTAAACCACACAGATATTAAGTGGAAATAGATTAAGAACATTCACACAAAAAATGTCAAACAGAGGCATTGACATGTGAATAATGACATGTGTAGAACCAAACAATTTTAGAACCACAAATCAAACTTCTACGATACATTCAATGAATTCAGGGAAGCAAGGATATGTGAATGGGATGGGAATAACCAAGAAACAGTTGGAAATTAACGTGGGTGGGAATAAACAAGAAACAGTAGGAGATGACTATGGGTGGGGATAACCAAGAAACAGTAGAAGATAACTATGGGAGGGATAACCAAGAAACAGTAGGAGATAACTGATTGTGAGGATAACCAAGAAACAGTAGAGGATAACTATGGGTGGGGATAACCAAGAAACAGTAGGAGCGTAAAACAGATTTCTTTTGAAACTGATTGTTAGGATAACAAAAAACAGTAGGAGATAACTATGGGTGGGAATAACCAAGAAACAGTAGAAGATATCTGATTGTGAGGATAACAAAGAAACAGTAGGAGATAACTGATTGTTAGGATTAACAAAGAAACAGTAGGAGATAACTGATTGTTAGGATAACCAAGAAACAGTAGAGGATAACTATGGGTGGGGATAACAAAGAAACAGTAGGAGATAACTATGGATGAGAATAACCAAGAAACAGGAGGAGATAACTGATTGTGAGGATAACCAAGAAACAGGTAGGAGATAACTATGGGAGGGATAACCAAGAAACAGTAGGAGATAACTGATTGTGAGGATAACCAAGAAACAGTAGGAGATAGCTGCTGGGTGGGGATAACCAAGAAACAGGAGATAACTGTGGGAGGGGATAACCAAGAAACAGTAGGAGATAACTATGGGAGGGGATAACCAAGAAACAGGAGATAACTATGGGTGGGGATAACCAAGAAACAGGAGATAACTGTGGGTGGGGATAACAAAGAAACAGTAGGAGAAAACTGATTGTTAGGATAACAAAAAACAGGAGGAGATAACTATGGATGGGGATAACCCAAGAAACAGTAGGAGATAACTGTTGGTGGGGATAACCATGAAACAGTAGGAGATAACTATGGTGGGATGGCCCGAAACAGTAGAAGATAACTGTGGGAGGGGATAGCACAAGAACAGAGAAGATAACTGTGGGAGGGGATAACAAAAAACAGTAGAAGATATAACTGTGGGAGGGTATAACCAAAACTGTAAGAGATAACTGTGGGAGGGAATAACCAAGAAACAGTAGGAGATAACTGATTGTGAGGATAACCAAGAAACAGTAGGAGATAACTGATTGTGAGGATAACCAAGAAACAGTAGGAGATAACTATGGGAGGGGATAACCAAGAAACAGATAGAGATAACTGTGGGGGGGGATAACAAAGAAACAGTAGGAGATAACTATGGGAGGGGATAACCAAGAAACAGTAGAAGATAACTGTTGGTGAGGATAACCAAGAAAAAGTAGGAGATAACTATCGGGTGAGGTGGCCAAAACAGATAGAGATAACTATGGGAGGGGATAACCAAGAAACAGTAGGAGATACCTGTTGGTGAAGATAACCAAGAAACAGTAGGAGATAACTATGGGTGAGGATAACCAAGAAACAGTAGGAGATAACTATGGGTGAGGATAACCAAGAAACAGTAGGAGATAACTATGGGAGGGGATAACCAAGAAACTGTAGGAGATAACTATGGGAGGGGATAACAAAGAAACAGTAGGAGATAACTATGGGAGAGGATAACCAAGAAACTGTAGGAGATAACTGTGGGTGGGATGGCTTGAAACAGTAGAAGATAACTGTGGGAGGGGATATCCAAAGAAACAGTAGGAGATGACTCTGGGAGGGGGTGGCCAGAAACAGTAGAAGATGACTCTGGGAGAGGATGACCAGAACTCTGGAGATAACTGTGGGTGGGATGACCAGGAAACGGGGACGGGATAACTGTGGGTGGGAATAACCAGAAACTGTAGGAGATAACTGTGGGTGGGAATGACCAAGAAAACAGTAGAAGATAACTGTGGGAGGGATAACCAAGCAACTGAAGGAGATAACTGTTGGGAGGGGATAACCAATAAAAAGTAGAAGATAACTGTGGGAGGGGATAACCAAGAAACTGTAGGAGATAACTGTGGGAGGGGATAACCAAGAACAGGAGAAGATAACTGTGGGGGGGGGATGACCAAGAAACAGTAGAAGATAACTATGGGTGGGGATAACAAAGAAACAGTAGGAGATAACTGATTGTGAGGATAACCAATAAACAGTAGGAGATAACTGATTGTGAGGATAACAAAGAAACAGTAGGAGATAACTATCGGTGGAGATAACCAAGAAACAGTAGGAGATAATTGTGGGTGGTGATAACCAAGAAACAGTCAGGAGGGAGTGGCTTCTGGGAGGGGATAACCAAGAAACTGTAGGAGATAACTCTGGGTGGGGATAACCAAGAAACAGGGAGATAACTGTGGGTGGGAATGACCAAGAAAACTGTAGGAGATAACTGTGGGTGGGAATAACCAAGAAACAGTAGAAGATAACTGTGGGAAGGGATAACCAAGAAACTGAAGGAGATAACTGTGGGAGGGGATAACCAAGAAACAGTAGAAGATAACTGTGGGAGGGATAACCAAAAACTGTAGGAGATAACTGTGGGAGGGGATAACCAAGAAACAGAGGAGATAACTGTGGGGGGGATGACAGAAACAGTAGAAGATAACTATGGGTGGGGATAACAAAGAAACAGTAGGAGATAACTGTGGGTGAGGATAACCAAGAAACAGTAGGAGATAACTATGGGTGGGGATGACCAGAACAGTGAGATCACTCTGAATCAGATAACCAGGACAGGAGGTCACTGATATGTGGATGGGGGCCAGGAACAGGTGAGGAAGAAGAAATGACTATGGGAAGAGGGATGACCAAAACAGTCAGAGTAACTGAACTCTGAAGATCACGAAACAGTAGGAGATAACTGTGGGGTGAGGGATAACCAAGAAACAGTAGGAGATAACTATGGGGGGGGATAACCAAAAAAGGGGGAA
>NW_026938037.1:0-11541 GCF_032062105.1 Saccostrea cuccullata | reverse complement strand
GGTAGAGCACCTGACTAGAGATACAGGGGTCCCGGGTTCATTCCCGGTTCAGCCATGCATTTTCCCCTTTTCCTGTTACAGATTTGGTGCCGTTGACCACCCCTGGAATTGCAGGTGAAAGTCCTGCCAGGGGCAATAAGAACTTGGGTTGTGTCTTCGAGGGCGAAGACCTTTAAGGAGGGAGGAATGTAATGGTTTGGGTCGTGGATATCGGCCTGGATAGTCAGTAGGTAGAGCACCTACTAGAGATACAGGGGTCCCGGGTTCGATTCCCCCACCCATGCATTTTCTCCTTTCCTGTTACAGTAAAAACCCATAAATGCATTAAATGCAACTCATTGAGCTGATTGGTTATTTGTGCCCCTCACTGAACAGACGTCAAAAAAAATATTTTCCTCGACCGGATGATTCTCGCGATGCTTTTCCCGCGCACATGCGCAGATCCAGGATAAACGTCAGTCCTTTATAAATATGCATGAGAATATCGTGTTCTTTTCCTGACCAGTCCTTTGTTAATACCGAATAAAATTTCGTCGAATTTGCAAGAATGCTTCATTTTTTGTAGCTTATCATACTCCAGAAATTTTTGTTCGGTTTCAGCTGTGCAAAAATACTGTTTAACACGGCATACATACCTTTAAATAATATGTCTACATTTTTTTTTTCATAAAAAACACTTATTGCATTTAGCAAATTCCGGTCAAAATTCGAACCTAGGAATCGAGATGAAATACTTAACTTTCAAATAAACTAATACACTTACAACCACTATATGTGGCATCATGTGAAACCACTATATGCGGCATCATTTATTAAGAGCGACTTATTAAAATCATTTGGAACGATAAGGCAACTATTTTGCACACAACACATTATCTTTAATAAATTGGTGGACATAAAGTGCTGGATATTTGAATATAGTAAATAAAAACTAAGAAAAGTGACAACTGTAACTAATCTATCGTCAACTTCCCTTACTTATGCAGCAATATATTTTCATCATCTGATACGGAGGATATATACTCAGTTTTTATACGCAAGAGCTTGCTCTACCTATGGACAATTTTTAAAACGAGGTAAATTATTGACAAACATATTCATGAAACAAGAATATCAGATGTCTCGTTTAAAGTCATCATTTTGTAAGTTCTTTGTCGATACAATGACCATGTCAGCAAATACAATCATCATTAATAAATGCTGACTGACGTTTTTCATACTAATCGTTAGTTCATTATTTATACACTTAATTGACGTGTATTTTTTCCTTTATTTCCCGATACAGACATGGAGCACACGGCGGGTGTGACCGGTCAGCAGGGGATGCTTACTCCTCCATGGCATAGATCCAACCTCTGATGTTTCAGAGGTCCGTCTTTGCTCTGATCCTATTTTGTATTGTTTTGACTTTTATATTGAGTACTGTTCCATATCCTTCTATTTCATTTTATTACTTTGCACATTAATTGACGACGGATATTTTTCGTTATTTCCCGATCCTGACAAGGAGCACACGGCGGATGTGACCGGTCAGCAGGTGATGTTCACTTTTCCATTGTGCCTGATCATCCCGGTGTTTTTGAGGTCAATGTTTGCTCTGCTCTAATTTTGTATTGTTTTATGGACTTTGAGATTGAATACTGTTCGTTATCTCCATATCCTTCTGTTATACCATATCTTCAAATCAACAACATCTATTTTTTCATTGTAGGCTGGTCAAACCAACGCTTAAATTCATAGAAGACACAATACTCAATGTGTTAGAACTAAATGAAAATTGGAACTGGACCCACAAATAACAATTTTCCACAAAGCTCAAGAATATTTATTAACACATTAATATACATTTATAAGTAGGTTATTTGGAAAACGAGAAACAAAATTAAATAGGAAAATGTAAAAAACAAATTATTTAAGCATAAATGCTGCCTTAAAATATGAAATCAAATCCAATTTTTCTTTATAATTAAACAACAATTCGAACTGCAAACTAAAGGAAGATAATAAAAAAGATAATTTACTAAACATTTTTAAACCAACAAAAGTGTTTTTAGAAACTAACTCTTAAACCAAATGCCAAATTATCATATGCATATAGTAAGCCTTATATAATACGATAGAATATTGATAAGCACTTCTTACTATAATAAAAGTTCTTCATCATCCTCTTTTTTATTGCTTTCTCACACATGTAAATGAAGGACCCATACTGGAGGGAGACCTGACCCTCAGTACAAGTAGCGGTGGGACTTGATGGACTCTAATTTTTTTTTATACAAATATCCACTGCAAAAAGGGTCATATATACAGATGTCAATGGTATTATATCAAATATTTACAGAAACACACGGAAAATGTCAGTAATATTCTTTGATTTATTATTCTGTGAGGGTTTGATTTTATTGTACGGAAGTTAAATATACAAAACAATTATATTTATATAATTAGCAATAGTTTATTATGTTCAAAATGATCACAGGTATTTGCATCTCTGCTATTATGTATAAGATTTTTTTTGTATGATATTTATATTGATGAATAAAAAAAAATTATGGCAAAAGTTTGAAAATTATATTTTTATTTTAAGTCACAGTCAAGGTCACAAGGTCATTGACCTTGGTGTCATTCGAAAGAGCTTAATTAGTGGAGTATGCATACAAAATATGAAGTCTCTTTCTCTCATGGTTAAAAAAATATGAAAAAGATTAGATAAAATTTGACAATAGACAGACAGACAAGCAGACAGACAGATAAACAGACGAACCGATAAACAGACAAACATACAGGACAAAAACAATATATGCCTTGGATTTATCGATCTGGGTCATAAAATGTTGGTAACTTAAGAAAGTTCTTGTCAAATGTTCACATATTTAAGTAGCTCTTACTAAAATATTATCGTTACGTAACTATAGTTTACATTAGTTCACTAAAGTGATAATTTGACACTAAGTTGACTATAGTGCATGATGCATGTCTCTGATACTTTGATTTACTATAGTGGTTGATTTGATTCGAACATATGTAAAAATTAAATAAACGGATTGGGCAGCAGTCATAGCCTATATAAGCCCTCTCCACGGGTACAAGGTTAGATAATACACATATGGTAACAGGTTCAATATCACCAATAAATTATATATTACTAACACAAAATTGAATACAATTTAGGAGAAAGTACAAAAAAGTACATAGGTCTACAAGAGAAAAAAATGAATACTGGTTTATGTAGAAATGAGAGGAAAAAAATAGAAACTGAGAATTACAGCAATTTATAAACATACAATGAATTTGTATTTGATTTAGGCTAGAACTGGAATAAATATTTCATAGTTTCACTTCATGTTTTAAACCTTTTGGTTTGTGATATGTATGTATGAACACAATCAAACACTTTCATATTTCTTGCATGAGAAATATTACTGTCGCCAAATTATGAAATATTTAGGGAAACAGGATGTTGCAGGTCTATACTGGATATACAATTTAAAATAGTATGTCTTTGCTCAACATAACATTGGCATTCAAAGAAAAAATGACATGCGTTTTCTGTATGAAAACCACATTTTTTTACATTTGGAACTATCACTAATATAATATTTCTGTAAATCACCGTTTAAACTACTAGCATTATTTCTTAGCTGACATTGTAAATAGTATTTTTTATTGAAATAATATTTTCATGATTAAAAAGCTTATTGTGTGTTCTATAATGAGTCTTTTTAATGGCATTAGTGAAAGAAGATTGCGTTGGTAAACTTCTGATATGATATGTAATGGTTATAAGCCGAAAACTGCCCATTATGTCAGATATTAGACGACCCGCGGCGCGTTAGCGCCGAGGAGAGTCTAATATCTGACATAATGGTCAGTTTGAGGCTTATAACTTACCTAAAACATTTCACCACTATCGAACACGTCCATTGTTAACTTATTGGACATCCACAGGTAAGGTCTCGTTTTTGCTTGGATGACTACCTGGCACTGTTCATCAAGTTAGGCCAAAGAAAACCAGTTTTGGTTTTTCTTCTGTCTTTATTAATAGTAGGAATCATCGAGAGATGTTTTATATCGATTAATATGAACATTAACTTTGTTTAGTCTTATTTATCCGCATTGCAACATTTTTATACATACTACGCATGTGTAAAAGTCAGTTTTACTAAATTCTTTACAATTTATTCATTTTACAACGCAACGAACACGGATGACGACGTAAATTTTAATTCCGAAAAAAAAGACATTGATTTCAGAATCGGGTGTTTTGACGATGCAATTTATCGATTACACCAAGATGCCTCCTCAGTTCAAGTTTTCTTCTGTGAAATCCGGATATATATTCTTATGTTTCGGAATTTGCAAGAAACAGTTTCCTGTGAACAGGTAATTTTTGTAATGTAATCGATTTGAAGGGTTTTACTCCAACAACTGTTTCAGAATTTTCTTTGAAATTTGGAGATTATTTCTAATGTTTTTTTTAAAAAAATGCAGCACTTTCTCTTTTGTGTGCAGGTTTTGAACTCGGAGGATTACCCCCGCCACTTCTTAAAACAACGATAGAAACTCGCTTAAACAACTGAACAACGCGGGACTAGGTGGACAAATGGTGATAAATCACCGAACGAAATTACAGATTCCGTTGGAATTTCGTAAGCTAAATTTTATGCTAAATGCGGAAAAAATGGATATTTCAATAAACAAAAAGCCCAAGGTTGTGTGTAAGAAGTGAAAACGCATGCTTTTCGTTTATCTTTTGTGTCCATTGGATTCTATATATGTTCCATGGATCAATCATTGTGAAATGAATCTATTACTCCAGTATATTGCAATGAACGGTGAATTTACGAAATTTTTGATCGGAGCCACGGATGCGTCTACAATAATTAGGCCTTTCGACTAATTTTTCAAGTTGCACCTATGGTAAAAAAACATTGTATAGATAGATTTATAGGTATATGAAATTATCAAAAAATATAATAGCTTATGCATACTTTTAATTACATCATTAAAAAGTTTAATCATTTATAATTGACTTTTCCGATGTTGTGTTTAAGGACAGGTAACTCAGGTGTGAAAAATGACCAACTTAGTGCCGATTTATGAGTTATCGTTTATAGGAATGACATATAGGCTGCTTCAGCATTGGTATTGTTATATACACAAAAGGGTTCCTTACATTGTTTTGTACACAAAAAGTTTTGACCAAGAGAAAGAGAATGCCTTCACTCTACCTGAAATAACAGAGTCAAATGAATGGGGAATAGACTTTATTCAATAGTTTATACTCTCTTTGACGATTATTATGAAGAAGAAAATTTTATGTCATGTTTTTTGTGTTCGCATTTTTTCGCTTCCTGTGTAAATATATATATTTTTACAAGTAAATGCAACAATTGATCATCTTATTTGTGTTACTAAGCACGAAGGGGAACGACCGAGAATAAAAATTTAATTCGGTTAGAACTGAGAAGGAGGGTAGATTTCACTTTTTATTTTAATTAAAAATTTTAATTATATGCAGTAAACCGGTGTCCGGAACTATACAGTAAATAAGTTTTACATTTGTGCTAAATCTTAAAACCACTGGATTCTACTGAGAGCAAAGAAATACTTGGGAAATGCTAAAAACTGCCTTGCGTGTAAACAGTTAGATACCCCGAGCCTGCTCTAAACAAGTTTCAGCAGTGAATTATCGTTCATAACACCGACCCCTAGCGGCAGTTGAAAGGCCTACAATAATGAATCTGAGACATTCAACTCACTGGATTATTTGTGCCATTTTCAATAGGATATTTTGTGAAATATTAACATTTAACGCTACTAATCTCCAACATTGTTCATATTAAATTGTTTGATTTGCCATTGCTTTTTGAGTGCTGTTTACTTATTTGCCTCGCCCTTTGTTCTCATTTTCTTTACCTTACCGTCCAATAAGTTGAATCTTATTGGGCACCTACGGGTAACTTATTGGACGGATACGGGCAATAACAAATTTATTGAACCACGTTTAACAAAAGATTACGTCACAAAAATGTTTTAGGTAAATTATTGATTTGTAGTTTATAGATGGGAAATAACTATTCATATATGATGTGGTCCTCGTTTGAGGAATAAGAAAAGTAAGGCCATCATTGATCATTGTGTCTAAATGAATATGTGGTTTGGGTGGAACACAAGGTCTTAATAGATCTTAAAGGTATTGTGGCGCTATTTTGTCAAATAATATTTATTAATGTACTATTGGAGTTTTATGAAGAGACTTACTTTTACATTTGACAGCTGACTTTTACATTTTAGTGATTGGAGTTTGTCTATGTTAAAATTGTAAAAGTCAGTTGTCAATTGTAAAAGTAAGTCTATTCATAAAACTCCTTCCTTCTGTCAGATAATGTATTCCACCCCAATTCTCGCAGTAAATCTGAAATTCTTCCAGTAAAGATGATTCCTTTTCATTACAATTACCTCAAACAACGTCACCATATTCTAAATTTGGTCTAATAAAGGACATATATAATTTTATTAACGCATCTCGACAAAGGGAGTGTTTTAACATTCGTAGAACATATAAACGTCTACATGCTTTTTCTATACTATATTATAATGCTAACTATGAACACTGATTTACTATGTAGCGATATCTTTAGGAAGTTAAACACCTACCCACCCTCCCACACTTTAGAGGGGACATAATAATGACAGTAACTGTTATTGACACAATATGATGCCTTGCCTGCGGTCTTATTGCTTTAATATCTATTCTGCAAAAGAGAATTAGTCGTTGTTTAGAATAATTTTAGCCAATTCTGACCCAATCTACTACAGCTCCAGCAGTAACGCTTCCTAGGAGTCGAAATAAAATATTTCCTAGAAATCCAAGAACAGATGGGCCATTCCATAAAGATGTTGTGAACAGAAAACCCAACAGACATCCTAAGACAGTACCACCTGAGGCACACATCATGGCGATCATTCTTTTGACTAATTCTCTTTTATAAACGGGATTCGTGATTAGACCTCTCTTCTTGTCTTCCCGAAATTTGATTATGGACAAAAAGCTTATGAATTCCAAAATAATTGAAAAGAGGAATGAGTATCCCACAGTTTTGACACCGAGAATTAAAAACTGTACTGAAATTTCGTACATAAATCTATCAATGTGATAGATTTCTTCTGTTTTAATTCCGTGCTGTTTTCTAAATCCTTCTACGAATTTTTAAGAAATTTTGGTACACGTGTCATTGGCGATTGTCGGAAAATATTTATGAATCTTACTGCTGCTCGTGATGCCCAATTTCTTGCTTTTAGTTTTTCATTTATTTCAGTTGCGAATTTTTTAGAGTGACGTCTGAGCAACGGAGAAACCAAGATGCTTGCACATCCCTTTAACAAGGTTTCTAGCCACTCGCAAATGAGTACATCTATAGAGTCCCCCAAGGCCCTTTTGAAAAATCCAGCCAGGTTCCACTGCTCTGATTGTGAAACTCCTGTCAATATGTACGTCACAAGATTCTCACAGTTGCTAGCTGAGACATAGTACCTTGTTTCTCCCTCCCTCCCTCGCCATCTGCTCCAGGCAGTTGCAATAGCCTCTGAATTTCTCGGATATGCATCATTGTTTATAATATATAATTCTTTCTCGATGTCGGCTTTGAGCTGTTCTCTAGATAGCATCTCTTTCTTTGCGATTCCTTTGCCAATCACATTTAAGTCTGTGTTGACCGTGTAATGTATTATTTCACAGGCTTCATCCTCCCACTTGTGCCCTAGCAAAATGTAATGGTGATCATACAAGCCTCGACTGACTTTTAAATGGTGCATGGACATATTGTCCGAACTTGTAAGCGTGATGAGATGCTGAAGATCCGTTATTTTAGTTTTTCCTTGTTCCTGTGCCATCTGGAAGTTAGATGCCAAACGTTAAAGCAACAATTTGAACCACTTTATAAAACGATTTGCTTTCTTCATGGTTACTTTACATTTATATACATGTACACTTAGTACAGCTTTAAGGTATTTTCGCTGCATTTAGTATTTTTTTAAAGCAGAATTTAACCCTGCATATTAATTCTTGAGGATGTAAACTTAAAATGTAAGTAGATTGTTAATTTGCAAAAGTCAAAGTTCAAAGGATGTCGCATTATAGAAGACCCAATATGAAGAGAGCGAACAATTATCAAGCTCAATTTATAAGACCATTGTAACATTATAAACTTGGAGCAAAGCAAAAGTGGGACTTTGAAGAACATCACATATGAGATCATATGCCATGGAGTAGTAATAGTAGCTTCACGTCGGTCAATAAGAATATTTTTCTGTTGAGTAACAAACCATATTTCACACTAAAAGTGTCCATAATTGAATAATATTTGCTGACGTCATTTTATCGATCGATTAGAGAACTTGCGAAATGTTGAATTTTAACGAGATACCTTATGTTAGAAATTGTTCACTTACATGGAGTATGCTCTTGAGAATGGAATCAACTGGAAGATGTGTATTCCAGAGATATTGCTATTTAAATAAGGGACGAAATAAAAGCTGAACGCAACATAAAATTTTGTTGGTAGATAACCATCAAAGTCGTTTTCTGGTAAAATATCCATATATGAAACAAATATGTCAGAATCACAGGTACTTGTGGACAGGACCACCCCCCCCCCACCCCCCACCCGATATTCAACCCCGGGGCTTATTTGACATTTTTTTTCACAATTTATATTTAGTACACTTAGTCAACATGTTTGCAATAGGAACAAATCGTTAAAACCCCAAAATAATCGCTCCACAAAAAATACCCCACTATACATTGTAAGAGAGATAGTGGGGTATTTTTTGTGGAGCGATTATTAACTAAAGTGAACTGACATGTCCGTTTCCCGGAGTGAGGGTCATGTTCGAATAATTTGATACAAATGAAAAGTTTGGTTAAATATGAATCCCCTTGCTTCTTCTGTCTTCGTATATCATTACTATACCCCAAATTCTACGATGTTTGTGGCATAATTGGTAGTAAAATAAGTGACTACATGTATATCGAAAGTAAACAAAACAATATTATTCTGCAAAATAAATTTTAATTTTTGTCATTGTGCATGCAGGAAATTAAAGAGCAGTGAACAGATATATAAGAAATAATCAAACGAATGAACAAACAAAAAATAAAATAGGCCTTTTAGTTTATGTCATCAAAAGAAAACTTTCTCTTCGCCTTAAAAAAATCCTCACAGCATAAGTATAACGGTAAAAAAAGTATTTACCATATGAACCAAGTTTCAGATACTAGTACTCCTCGTTCCAGTCAACATCAGTTTCTCTTTGAAAATTTATGACGTATTTAAATAAGGTCGAATATCACTTTACGAGACTCAAAAGTTTTAAATGTATTCATGCGCGTTTTCTATATTAGATAGTGGTGAAAAAAACTCCAGTAAGGACACATTTGGAGGGCAGAAGTATTAATGTTTGTTCACAATTTTAAAGAAAATATTCACGTCAGGTGTTTGATGACTGTTTCTCTTATATTCTTTGTTCAGAAAGATTTGTGTTAGCTAGGAGAAAAAGGAAAAAAATGAAAATCGATGTAAATTTTTTTTTGTAATAAAATGAGATTCTTATTTTTTCTAGACTTTATAACAAATTTGCAATATATTTACTAAAATGTGTCAAATAGAATTAAAAAAAAAACCGATTTTATTCATATACTAATCAGACCAAGAGAATGTTTCCCAGTGCATAAAACAAAAGTGTGCATCTACATAAAAATCTAGGTCAACCTAAATTTAACAGTACTGTTGATATTTTGCAACAGATTCAAGGAGTGTAGCTACCATAAGCCACTTATGACAAGTGCCTACACTTATTTGTTTTCATTAAATTAAGAAAGAAATAAAGGACTAAATTAGTAGAAATCGTTTTCGCCATATGCCATTTTCATTTCTTGATACAGGCCATTAATTATATTTTACCACATTAATGTGCAAAGTAATAAAATGTAATAGAAGGATATGGAGATAACGAACAGTATTCAATATCAAAGTCCAAAAGCAATATAAAATAGGAGCAGAGCAAAAACGGACCCCTAAAAACATCAGAGGTGAGATCAGGTGCCATGAAGGAGTGAGCATCCCGTGCCGACCGGTCATATCCGCCGTGTGCTCGTTATCATGACCGGGAAATAACGGAAAAATCCGTCGTCAATTTGGTCTAAATCATGGAATTACAATAAGCATAAAGACGTCATTCAGCATTAGACATAATGATAAATTGTATTTGCTGACAAGGTCGTATTATGGCCATAGAATTACGAAATGATGACTTTAAACGAGACTAATCATATTCTTGTTTCATTAATTTGTTTGTCAATAATTTATCTCATTTTAGAAATTGTTAGATACGTAGAGCATCCTCTTGCAAATCGAATCAACTGAGAGATATAAACTCCGTATGCAGGTGACGAAGGTATAATTTGCTGCATAAGTAAGGGAAGTTGACAATAGAAAAGTTAAAGTCATCACGTTTATCATAGAGCTTGGTTGTTAGATTACCATTAATGTCTTTTTCAAGTAAAATATCTAAGTATGAAACAGATGTGTCAGACTCTGTTGTATCTTTTATCTCAAGCTCACCAGGATATATCGTATCGACGTAGGAATAGGAATCACCATTGTTAATTGACAATACGTCGTCGATATATCTAAATGTCGAGTTGAAGGCCACAGCAAGTGTTTTCTTCTTTTCACGCATAAGATTTTGCACAAATTCTGTTTCATATGAATATAAAAATATGTCCGCTTATAACGGAGTGCAATTGGTACCCAGTGGAATTCCAATAGATTGTTGGAATACCTGGTCTCCAAAAACTAGTGTTGGCAACGAGTACCCGGTTAACGTACGGTTAACCGTCGAACGATGCGACTATCGGTTAGTAAAACTGCTATTCGGGTTCTCGGATAAAAATACATTTTCATGTTAAATACGTTTAAAATATTTTTTGGTATTTGTAAATGTATATTGACACATTTCCCTAATTTAATTACCGTTAGGCTTGCTTTAGTCGTTCACAAATATGATTGATTTGTTTTGATTAGTTTAATTACTGACGACTTTAATTGCCAGGGGGTACACGTTTTGGAGACCTGAGTTATAATTACCTCATTTAGACCCGTGATGGTCAGAGAAACACACTTTAACAAAATGCCGCCATAATCATCTAAAGCATGGAAATATTGTTAAAGAACGGCGGACTCGAAATCTGTCAGATGCAATTTATGTGAATCGTATACGGTTGGGCTGGAACTACAAATATGCTAAATCACCTAAGATTGAAAAATAATTCGATAACCAGTGACTTGCATGGAACTCAGCAAAAAATAACCAGTATATATAGTTGCAAAATGTTGCAGGGTATGATATCCTCGATCACGACATATATCTTCTTCATGTGTTGATAAAATTATTTTCTTAAACAAAAACAAATTCCCCGTTTCAAATGACATTTAAAATCATTTGTTTTTGGAGTTTGTTTTTGTAAATAAAGTTCAT